>NC_091174.1:15522594-15617594 GCF_040958095.1 Procambarus clarkii
AAAGCCTTTGTCAACACCAGACTGACTAAGGAGAAGGGATAAAGCTGATAAAGATTAAGCCACTCAAAAGGTGGCACGGGCATGAATAGCCCGTAAGTGGTGGCCCTTTTGAGCCATTACCAGTATCAAGAGCTGATACTGGAGATTTGTGGAGGTGCGACTGCACCCTGCGTGACGGGAGATGTCTCCCGTAATTATTAATTAATTTTTTTTTTTTTTCCCAGTGTTCTGAGGTTGCATTTAACCATCAAGCTGTTATCGTGGGGGAGGATACTGCTTCACAGTCTTTATGAGGGTGTCCAGCTGCTGGACACCTTTGTTGACCAGGAGAGTGGCTGTGTTGATGGCTTCAGGGTGGCCACTGCATGATTCAGGAACTCTTAAAGCTCTTCTAAGGTCATTGGTTGCTTCACATTCCAGAAGATAGTGAAGTAATGGCTTTTCTGTGACAGTTTGGCAGAAGATGCACTCTCTCTGTCGGGTTTCACCAATCTCCCAGTTGCATCTGTAACCTAGACGTAGTCTATATAGCCTAACTGCTATTTCCCTGTGGATTCCTTTTGGGATATTTAACCTTTCTAATTTGGTTGCCTGAAGATACCATGTTGCAGATGGCGAACCTTCAGCTATTCTCTGGTGTAGGTAGGCTTTGTTGAGATGTGAGAGTTTTTTGGTGATGATGTTTTTTATGTTCTCTAGGCTGGGTTGAATTGTTTTATGTATCACTGGATGACGAGTTGCCAATTTAGCAATTTCATCAGCTTTTTCATTTAATGGGATTCCAATATGGGATGGGATCCAGTTTAAAGTTATGTTGAGGCCTTTGCCTTTAGCGACTGCTCCTTGATACAAAATGGTGGTAATTATTTCCACATTATCTTTCCACTGTTTTTGTCCTAGTATTTGAAGTGCAGCTTTTGAGTCTGTGTGTATGATTGCATTTTGAGTGTTTTGTGCAATCACATATGCGAATGCCTGTTGTATGGCGAACAGCTCAGTTTGGGTTGATGATACTAGTCCTCCCAGTCTCCAATATGCCTGAACGCTGGTCGTGCAAAGAGCAGCGCCAGCACTCTCATTTTCTGTGTCCACCGATCCGTCTGTGAAGATGTGGGTGGCTCCTGCTACTGCTATGCTATACATTTGCTCTTCTATTATGCGCCTTAGGATTGTCGGATCATAGGCAGCCTTTTTCATTGGGAGACTTTCTATTACTATTTTGAAAGTAGGCTCTTCCCACGGGGCGGAAGGAGTGTAATTTGGGTGTGGATGATCACCCTCTCTATCAAGAATCATGTTTTTTAAATGTAGTCTGTTTATGACTTTTCCTGCTCTTGCAACCCAAGAGTTTCCATTGTTTTGGCCTAGTCCAACCACCAAGGCCTGCCGTACTGGGATTGGATCAGAAGAAATAATTATCTTACTGATAATTGTAGCTGTCCTTTGTGATATTCTTTCTTGTAGAGAGGGCAAACCCGTCTCCAGTCTAAGAGTTTCAAGCCTCGTCCACATGGGGGCTCCCAGTGCAGCTCTCATAGCATTGTTTTGGGCAACTTCAAGCTTTTTCCACTGTTGGTGTGATAGATTTGTGAGTGCAGGTGCGGCATAATCGATCACTGATCTGACTGCCTGTACATAGTATGTGCGAAGGACTTGCAGATTGGCTCCTCCAGAAAGGGAGGTTAGCGACCTGAGGATTGCCGTCCGGGCCGCAGTTCGCTCTCTCAAGTATGTGACCTCAGCATTAAAATTCATGTGTGTGTCCAGGATGATTCCTAGATACTGATAGGTGTCGACCCATTCTATTGGTTGACCCTGTACTGTGAGTTGGATGTTGGGCTTCGCTATTTTTATGGGCATGGCCTTTGACTTTGAGGGGTTGAGTTTGATCCCAATCTGTTTTGCCTCTTTACTGATGCAGTCTAAGCATTTGGGTGCAAGGCGCGCCGCATCCCTTCCTTTTATGATGATGACAAAGTCGTCCGCGTAGTTTAGCAGCCTGCAGTGATGTGGGAGTTTCAACCTCATTATTCTTTCCATTAAACAGTTGAAGAGAAGAGGGCTAAGAATACCTCCTTGCGGTGTACCATTTTCATGTCTTTTGTACTCAGAGACTGTGCCATGAAGTTTTACTCTTGCTTCTCTGTTTATGAGACAGTTTTTGGTCCAGGAGAGCAGGTTGCCTTTGACCTCTTTGTCAATGAGGCAGCAGAGAATAGCTGGGGCGCTAGCCAGTTCAAAGGCTTTTTCGAGGTCCAGGAATATCAGTATTCCTGGTCTGTCATTCAAGTGGGCTAACAGAGTTATAATACATTCCACTGTGCCAACCCCTCTTCTATAGGCATACATATCATGGTGCAGTTTAGGCATTTTCCACTCCAGTCTGTTGAGTGCCATTCTGTCAGCCGTCTTGGCTGCACAGCTTTGGAGAGAGATGGGCCTGGGATTAGCTGGATCTTTGGGTTTTGGGATCGGCACTATGTCTGCTCTATTCCAAGCAGAAGGTCTAGTTTGAGAAGTCCAGGCTAAATTAATTAACCTTAGGTATGCAGCGTCTCCCTCTGGGCCGAGGTTTCTAATCATTTTATAGGTTATTTTGTCGGCTCCAGGGGATGTATCTTTGGAGTTTTTCTTAGCCCGATTGAGCTCATCCAGTGTGAAGGGGGCATTAGTGTCAGAGACTTCTTCACATGCTGTAAGGATTTTGTGCCACCTTTCTTCCTCTAGTCCGGTCTGTACTGCTAATACATCTGGTGGAAGTTGATTGCTGGCTGCTCTCTCTGCAAACTCAATCAAATTCCGTTCCACGAAATCCCCACAATTGGTAATGCTTTTTGCCCCATTCCTGTTAATATTGTGATCGCATAAACTCGTATGTAGATACAATGCATTAGACGTTTGGGCAGTTCTAATACTATAAGCATGTTTATGCGATACGAGTTTATGCGATCACAATATTAACTGGAATGGGGCAAAAAGCATTACCAATTGTGGGGATTTCGTGGAACGGAATTTGATTGAGTCTGCTCTAATCAGTCAGTGTCCAAATCTTCTTAATGTTAGTACTGGAATGTACAAACTTGATCCATTTTTAAGTTATAATATTGCACAACAGTTTAAGAAACAACTCTGATAGAGAGGCTTACAATGTCTCATTATAATTGTATATTCATATATTGTGTGTTCATGAGGCTTTTCTTTAATCTTTCATCCTTATTCTCTGACCGCTTAATCCTCTTTGACCATTCTAAGCTAAGCTATACCTGTTTTGGTTAATTACACCTGACCAACCCTTGGGATGGGGTGGTCAGGTGTCGGCCTATATATCTTCCCCCCTTCTCCCTTCTCCTTAGTCAGTCTGGTGTTGAGAAAGGCTTTAACAAAGCCGAAACGTTCACCTCATTTCATATTTCTCTGTGGATTTTCCGCATATATATATATATATATATATATATATATATATATATATATATATATATATATATATATATATATATATTATTGTGAGGTGGCGGGGGCTTATTGTTTTTAATATTTCAAAAGAAACATTAAATTTCTTCCTTGTTTGTTTACGTACTCATATTTATTTACTTTTTTATTTTATTTTTTTTGCGGTGGAAGGCGGACAGGAGGGGAGGACGACACAGATGAAAGCAAATTCATGTACACTGAATGAAATGCCTCTCTCACCCCTACATGGTGAGAAGAGGGATTCGAACATGTGTTTTCAAGGGCTTAGACTGTGTGCGCAAGATAACTATTGACAAAGTGACTGTGCTCAGAAGACTACACAGCGACGGGAAAATGGAGAAAAAATTCAAAGCAAAAATATTCCATTAAATATGTATTGTAAAATTCTGAGGAAAAGTAATAACCTAATCTGAACAGAATGTTTATTATAACATTTAATCTTGAAGCAGAAGTTATAAAAGTCTGAGTAAATCAAGACGAAAGTAATTACGTAGAAAGACTTATACAAAATGTTCTTGTTCAGCCTTGAATCAAATATAAACATTAAAGATGCCTAGAGGGAGGAGGCATAATGGATGTCTATTAATGTAAAGAGTTTATCAAAATGTTTATTAAAAAAGCGGAACCAAATTACTCGGGGATTGGATCGCATCACTTCCTTAGCAGTGTGTGTGCAAAGCTGTTTTTTTTACAGCTTTTTCGTGCAGATTGCAAGGTAAAGGAGTTTTATTATTCTTCCTGGAGGGGGGGGGGAGGGGAAGAATGGATCTTCCCTTTTTGGAAAAAAAGAAGAATGGAATGAAGAATCCTTGTAATGGCAAGTAAGATAAGATCATAAAGAGAAGAAAGCTATTACGATTACATAACTATGACAAAATTGGTGTACCTTCGACTAGCCGCCGGCTTCCTGTCGTCGTCGAGGCCACTAGGGTTAGTGGCCCTTGGATAAATCAGGTAGATAACACTTGGAATGGATTTGAGGATGAGGATTTAGGACAGAACGGAGGACAGGAATCTTGCCCAACCACGTCGATGGTCTGTAATCGAACGCCAAATTGAAACAATCGATTCACTCTCCAGACGAAGTAATTGGGCTAATCATTACTAAGATAATGATTTTGTGTTATTTTGAAAATATTTGTTGGTAAACATATGTTGATGGTGGCTTCCAAGGAAGGTGAAGGACATTGGTTAGTTATAACTTGTCCTCTCACATAATGCTTCCCAGTTTTAGGGGGAAGTCGAGCAATCAGTTAGAAAAGGCGACGTATTTGTATAAAATAGAGAACCTTAATATTGACGTTTTCTATAAATCGGCTTCGATAGGTTATGTAGGCTGCTAAAGTTGGTACGTTTCTGTTAGTTGGAACCCACGCGCACACAACACGCCCACGCGCACACAACACGCCCACGCGCACACAACACGCCCACGCGCACACAACACGCCCACGCGCACACAACACGCCCACGCGCACACAACACGCCCACGCGCACACAACACGCCCATGCGCACACAACACGCCCACGCGCACACAACACGCCCACGCGCACACAACACGCCCACGCGCACACAACACGCCCACGCGCACACAACACGCCCACACAACACGCCCACGCACACACTTCTATACATGTACAAGCACCTGCATGCAAGCAAGGGCAAAAGAGGCGACTATTTGGTGTGTATCGTGCATGTGTTTGATATTCAACAAGTGTTGAGAACTCCTCTGAGGGCTGTGACCAACCCACACGCCAGAAGATGAAGAGACGACCATGTTGCTTCTCCGAGGATTGATAAACATTCTTGTTCACCCGAGTCGAGCAGTTAATGAGTTGCACACACTCATTAAGTTTGCCAGGTATCCAGGTGTGTGATACCTTGCAACCCGCCTTCAAGCTATGTTCATTCCAGCCAGTGACCGACCCCAAAGACTCATTTATTAATTTTAACATGCTAGAACGTACAATGGAAAAAGGGATTTTCTCAAATATTATTTAATATATATAATATATAATAATATATATTAAATAATATTTGAGAAAATCCCTTTTTCCATTGTACATTCTAGCATGTTAAAATTTATAAATGGATCCTTATAATATATGTATATATATTATTATATAATAGCATATTGTGAATAGAGGTAGATTAAGTTATTTTAAGTGTTTAGGTTCCGTTTGCAATTATTTTGTATTTGTAGTACGTGGGTGAAGTCTTAACAGAGTTGAGATACAAAGAAAAGTGAAGCATTGTTTAGGAAAAGTTCGAACGTCTCCAGTTATAAGCCAGTCCATCCTAATCAACAAAGACGAAATGCTAGTTATTCTACCCGCCAGACTGCATGTGCATGAATACAAAAACATTTTACATACGACTCGTCACAGATTACAAATGTCCTTTCTGGAACAGTTCTTAGTTCACGTTCTCAGGTAGAATCCCACCTCCCTAAATGCTTCATCTACGTAAAGCAAGTACACGTAATTGCCAACGGAACCTAACCACCTAACCAAACTTGGGCATAAGTATTCATTACATTCTAGTATGTTGTAGATACTAGAATGTAATGAATAGTTATATAATGAATGCAGTATGTAAGTTCTCAACTTACTATTGAGAAATAAACATTTTCAGTACAATTACGTTGTTACTGATGAATGTGTCCTTTAGGCTGACCAGCGGTTGGACGAGCCTAGCCTGAGGACGGGTTATGCCTGTCGTGTGTTAAGCATTTTTCAGTCATAAAAAGGTTTGCCGGCTGCATGGATGGAATATTTTCGCCTTCCATTGTTGATGAGGACGAACTGATAACGGACAAGGCCTGCGAAGCTATTCTCGGGCTATATATATATATATATTTAATATATATATATATATATATATATATTATATATATATATATATATATAATATATATATATATATATATATATATATATATATATATATATAAATAATATATATAATATATAATTTTAAATTTTTTTGTGGAGAAAGAGAATAATGTAAAGCATTTATAAAGAAGACTGTTTAGGCCATCATTAATTATACTCAGTTGCTTTAAATTGTAAAGCCTTGTGAATTATGTTATTTATAACTAGTGTAACATGTATGATTTTGAATGACCATATTCAGAGAGAAATGTTGGGGTTTTTGTGTTTATTTCATATAGTTTGATTACAGCAGTTTGATGGAAGACATGGTAGAGCTGTGTGGTGATTGAGACGAGGGCGCTGTTACCTGCTGCTGGCGGAGGTAGTCAGGACGCTGTGCTACTGGCACTTGCTACTGAGAGTTGGAGCCAGACTGCTGCTGGTGCTGAGTATTTGATTGATTTATGAAGATTGAGTCACTCAAGAGGTAGCACGGGCATGAATAGCCCATAACTGCTGGTGCTATGTTTCCTTCCGTCCTGTATCGGCGCACTCTTCACCTTGTGTTGCAACGAGCTTGCTTCTCACTTGCCGTGTTGCACTCAGCAATCTCCTCACTTGGCGGGCTCTCAATCATTGGGTCTGATGGGAAACTCGCCTGTTCTTTCGGCTGTTCAAAGTAATTCGCGGAAACACCTCAGGGATTTAATATAGATTATTGGTTATTGAATATGACTGCAGGTGTCCTTAGCGATTATTGGGATACTGTGAACCTTGAAGTAGGTAAAATAGAGATTTCTGGGAGGAGAGGAGAGCTATATCAATTTTTAAGGCCTATCTTCCTCCTCTGCCCGAGTCATGGTGGTGCTTCGGCTGGTTCTGGCAGCGGCAATATCATCTTTACTGTTACTTTAATATCTCTCAAGAAGTAAAATTAATGAATTAGTATTACTAATAATTCTTAAAAAACAATTTGTTGCTTATTAACGAGAATATTTGTTATATTATTTACCAAAGTATTACATAGTGACTGAAATAAATGAGATCTATTGTTAGAAAGTCTGTTAAAAATATAATAATAATATTACAGTTTTTTATTAAAGACGATTAAACATAAGAGTTATGAACAGTATTTTACCTTATAGGAGACAAGAGTTGTGAACGTGTAAAAAATTATGTTATAGTTCAAATTATAAACAAAACAAAAACTAAATGGCAATACGGATATTTTGCTTTGTGAAGCTTTTGCTGCTGCACTAACGATGGCAGATACTTTGTATTAGTGTGCAGGCGACGAGTCACAATAACGTGGCTAAAGTATGTTGACCAGACCACACACTAGAAAGTGAAGTGGAAGGGACGAGGACTCACAATCGACTTGAGAATGGTCCAGGACGGACCGAAACGTCCTCGTCCCTTCACCATCTAGTGTGTGGTCTGGTCAACACACTATGTATTAGTTCTTTATTTGGTTGTTTTGAGAGGTTTGCGGCACTTGTTTCATCAGTAAGTCTACTTCTATAATTAGACTTCAACTTCTTTACTGAAAACAGTGACTCTTATGACTATGTCGATGAAAATAGTGTTAATACTGTCATTGGGAGATTTTTTAAACAATCAAAAGTTTCAAGAAAGAAATTCCAAAGTTTCAAAACCTCATTTTCTGAAAACCTCTGCGTTAATCCAGTCACTAGCAGATCTCTCTTAATATTTTTTAGTTCAGCTTCTAATTCGATATTCTGTTTGGCCTACAAATAGAGCTACTTTGTAAATTAATAATTTGCATCAACTATTAAAATCAAGTTAGTGCAAATATAAAAAAAAATCAGTTTGTGCAATGTTACACTGTCTGCTCACATGAATTATGGAGTTTTTTCAAAGGTCCTGAATTTAGTAAGTCTTAAGGGAAATTTATCAGCAATTACACCACTGATGCTCATTTTGAATGCTCTGAAATTCTGTTTTCCAGCGACATTTAGGATCAGCTATATGTTTTTACAGGATGAGAGACACATTCCAGTGTCAATGTTGACGTCACGTTTAAAAATTCTCAATTTGATTATCAAAGGCTTTTATGTTATCATACATAATATCATCATATGTTTTGCCAGGTCCCCTTAATTTGGTATCCAAATCATTTAAATGTGAGGATAAATCTGTGAAAGACTTCAATATACAAATCTGCACAACGGCAGACAATCCTCTAAGAAAATTTGTAATTTGTCAAAACTAGACAAATTTCTTCCAAACACTCAACAAATTGTTAAACCTCTTTTTGGCCAACGAATGTTTTTGTACGTAAGTATTCTTGTTCTTATTTTGTTTAAGCCTTGGTTAATATATAATTAACTTGGTTACAATTTTCCTCACATCAAGTCCCTCTGGCCCACAAGGTCTCCTAGTGTACAATGAAAGCCTACCAGATGTATATTTGTTTTGGAAACGCATTTACATTTCACTGTAATAATTGTTTTTATTACTGGTGAGGTTTAAAGTGCCAAGAGACGGCACTGCAGGTAGAGTACCAGCAAAATTTGCCCACATGCCTCCATAGGCACGTGTGCAATAGATTCAATACTACTGTGCTAGATTGATGCTAAATTCTACAGCTTAGGGGACGGTAGCTGAGGTTACACGATTGATACCAGCCAAGCGAGACATGGTTAGAAATCCCTCCCGCACGATTAAGAAAACTTATAAAATATTGTGTTATAAAAAAGAGAGGGATTATATATTCAATATCTGTACCACTGGAAGCAGGGAACATGATGGAGCACATATGCACTCGTGTGCTAGTGTGTGCACGTGTGCTAGTGTGTGCACGTGTGCTAGTGTGTGCACGTGTGCTAGTGTGTGCACGTGTGTGCTAGTGTGTGCACGTGTGTGCTAGTGTGTGCACTTGTGCTAGTGTGTGCACGTGTGCACGTGTGCGCTGCACGTGTGCACATGAACACATCCCCGACAACAATTTTCAGTTTGAAAGAGTAACAAACTTTCCTCACAAGAAATTACAAAAGACACGACGTTAAAGAAAGCACGTTAAATTTTTAAGTCGTATGAGCGAAATTTTTGGGTAAATTTTGCTTCGTAAACTTATATCTGTCAGTCATGTTGCAAGCAAACGATAAAATTAAAAGCGATTTTGCAAAAAATGAAAGAATTTTGTAGAGATCTGAAAGTTAAAAAAAAAAAAAGTTGGTGAAAGAACATGAAGATTTTTAGAAAACTTTGTTAAAGTCGAATGAAACTTGATTAAAAAAAACAAAATTAACAGAGTGTCCCGTAAGCACCGTCGGCAACAGGAGAAACCGTTCACGAACGTTCACATTATTCTGCTAAAAAAAAAGTGTCACACAACAATAAATGTTTCACGAATATTCGTAACGTGTTCATAACGGGAAAACATTCACGAACATCAGCTGCACACTGCTAGATAGAACGCTCACGAATATAAGGTTTACACTGCTAGAGAAAACGTTTACGAGTGTTCGTGAGACGTATACTACCGGAAGAAACTAGAGGTATTAAAAATATTGGTCAGGGACATTATATATATAATATATATATAATATATATATATATATATATATATATATATATATATATATATATATATATATATATATATATATATATGTCGTACCTAGTAGCCAGAACGCACTTCTCAGCCTACTATGCAAGGCCCGATTTGCCTAATAAGCCAAGTTTTCATGAATTAATTGTTTTTCGACTACCTAACCTACCTAACCTAACCTAACCTAACTTTTTCGGCTACCTAACATAACCTAACCTATAAAGATAGGTTAGGTTAGGTTAGGTAGGGTTGGTTAGGTTCGGTCATATATCTACGTTAATTTTAACTCAAATAAAAAAAATTGACCTCATTCATAATGAAATGGGTAGCTTTATCATTTCATAAGAAAAAGATTAGAGAAAATATATTAATTCAGGAAAACTTGGCTTATTAGGCAAATCGGGCCTTGCATAGTAGGCTGAGTACGACGTTCTGGCTACTAGGTACAACATATATATATATATATATATATATATATATATATATATATATATATATATATATATATATATATATAATATACGCACGCACGCCATGGTAACATCACAAATATCGCCAATCAGCCTAAACAATCCGCAATGGGATGCGAGGGAGATCATCCAGAGGTTGATGGCGAGTTTCCATCTTTTGAAGGAGAGCAAGTAGAGGCTGAATGAAAGTATATAAAAGTCGAAAGGGGGAGCATGTAGAGGTCAAAGGAGAGCATCTAGAGGTCGAAGGAGAGCCTGTAGAGGTAAAAGGAGATCATAAAAAGGTCGAGTGAGAGCATGTAGAGTTTATAGAACCACCAACACGTTTAGGAATGGCATCCAGAGGACGAATGAGAATATCCCGAGGGAAAGTAGAACAACATCCGAAAATGAAAATGGCGTTGGAAACGCCTATAGCCAGTTTTATTTTTCATAAATGAGAGGGAGTTTAAAATATGAAACAAAGATATAGAGAATGTTGTGTAGAAAAGTATTTAAAAGACTGAAAAAACGCCCCCCAAAATTTAAAATATATATATTTTTTAATTTATAGTTATTCACAACAAATTCAAATAAACTAGGCTTACAAAATCTAGGAAATATTTCATAGCATTTCTATATGAAGAGTTTGGCAAAATTCGCTCGCAGAAGCCGGCAAAGGGAACAGGAATGTTGGTAACACTAAAAATGTAAGGAAGCGTTCAGGAGAATCAGGAAAATGCCGCCATGTCAGAAGAAAACGGGAGGGAAAAAAAACTTCGAGTGTCCAGAGAGACTTTTCAGGTGCAGGCAATAAAATTAAAGTTTACATCCTGTAACCCGGTTATTCTGCCTTTTTTTTACCCCCTATTCCGTCTCTTCCACTCCACCAATATGTTGTCTGTCCATAGCTTTGTCTCTCTTCGTTGTCATTTGATTGTGAATAGTTGTCTAACAGCCCTGGAAACACAAACAGTAACTGTCCCTATTTTCCGCTTGTTACAACTTGTAATAAAGTTGTTACATCTTGGCTTAACGTGTTTATGACGTATTAGAACGTTGTTACAACTTCCACTTGAGGTTATCTTGAGATGATTTCGGGGCTTTTAGTGTCCCCGCGGCCCGGTCCTCGACCAGGCCTCCACCCCCAGGAAGCAGCCCGTGACAGCTGACTAACACCCAGGTACCTATTTTACTGCTAGGTAACAGGGGCATAGGGTGAAAGAAACTCTGCCCATTGTTTCTCGCCGGCGCCTGGGATCGAACCCAGGACCACAGGATCACAAGTCCAGCGTGCTGTCCGCTCGGCCGACCGGCTCCCTTTACTTGCTTTATTGGTTGTTATAACTTGTTAGGTGTTAAAACTTGTTCGATGGTTGTACAAACGTGGTGGTTTCGCTGTGTGTTTGCTGGGAGACAGCCTTGCTTGACGGACTGTTGCTCAATCAGCTTGTAGTTATCATCACTGCCGTATGAGTCATTGTTCCCCTGTCTGTCTTCTCACTGTGTGTCACTCAGGACAATAACCCATATTTGACGGCATCAGTCAATCTGTCTCACTCGCCAAGTATTTGACAGTAGGTCATTCCTGACTCAGATGGTTGATCTACGTCAGTTGAAGCTGCGTCAGTCGACACATCTACCACAGTAAATTCATTTGCGTCAGCCGGGTATCCTGCGTCGACAGAAAAGTCAAAGTGCTGCACTCAGAATTTTTGGGGAAGAAGAACGGGTAAAAGTGATGTTTACCGTTGTTATATTTTCGTACCATTAAGATGTTCACTTGCCATTATGATGTTCGCTTACCCTTATCATCACCTACCGTCATGATGTTCACCTAATGTTATGATGTTCATTTTTATGATGTTCAATAGCTGTCATGATGATCCCCTAATGTTATGATGTTCACTAACCATTATCCGTTTATTCATCCATTTATCTAGCCATCCATCCATTTATCTAACCATCCATCATTCCATTTATTCATCAATCCTTCTATCCATCCACCCATCTATCCGTCCAACCATTTATCTAACCATCCTATCCATTCACGTATTTATATATCCGTCTATCCATTCATCTATTTATCCATCCATCCCTCTGTCTATCCGCATAGCCATCCACCCATCCCTCTATCTATCCATCCATATATTCAGGCATCCACATATTCATCCATCTATCTATTCAGACATCCACATATTCATCCATCTATCTATCCATCCATCTATCCATTAATCTACCCATCTATCCATTCATCATTCTATCCAAATGTTTTGTCAATGTCACTCTAATTATCATCCACCCAATTTTTTTTTATTAACACATTTAGGTTCATTTGCTTTTGTGCAGCTGCCCAATACTACATGAAGGGGAGTACAGTGTGTCAAAAAACTCGCTACTTTGGCTAAAAATCCCCATCACACAGGATGGTTAGTCATACAGGGGCATGTGATAAGTAGTTTGCACTGGCAAACACTGGGTGCATTATGAGGAAATCATGAACACAGGAGTGAATAAGGCAGCAGTGATACTAAAAGTCCCCATCTCGCAGGATGGTTAGTCATACAGGGTCAAATGTTCAGTAGCCTGCACTGGCTACTGAACATATAATTGTAATTGCAAACTCTAGGTACCTCATTCCATCGGGTCTGAATGGTCTGATAACTGGGCATTCGGTGATGTAGTGTGCAAGCTCATGCCCCTGTTTCTGCTCAGAGTTTGAACCTGGAGTGCTCAGGATTGGGAGATCCGTCACCTGCAGCCACCTGCCACAGGTAACGGTAACCCAACCTGATCCTGGCAACCACTGTGTCGCACAGTCTGGTGCAGGTTTTGTGCTGCCAATAAATATAGGTTTTAGATAATAACAAATCAAACCTTTTTATACTGTTGTTTTCAGGTTGTTGGGAGTCAGTAATTTCTCTGTCAGACCCGAGGGTTTGGAACAATATAGTTTTGACAACAGAGATGGGGATACCTCGGTCTAATTCAGTTTCAACTTTGTTACACGCTAATATGGCTGCAATGTCTGTGTCATTATGATGGGTTATATTTGTGTGTGATGGTATCCATACAAAGGAGATTCGAAACCCTTTACTCAGCGTAACGATTAGGTCATTAATAATTGGTAGTATGAGGTCTTGCTGTCGATCTTCAAGGAGAAGGTTTCGTTTGCTTGAAGAGCAGACATTGAATCATAAAATATTATTCCTCCTATATTTTATAATGTTCTTGTAGCTAGTTGTAGTGCAGCTAATTCTGCTTTTGTGGAGGTCAGCCAGTGGTTTAACCTGACACTGATAGTCTGTGTGCAAATATTATTTCTATAACACCTACATGCTGCTGCAGTCCGTCCAGTAGAAGAATGGACTGAGCCGTCGGTGTAGACACAGTGCTCGTGAGATCTTAAAATTTCGATGGAGGAGGCAATTGTTTCAAGTGTGTGACAGCTTTGAGAAGAGAGAGATTCTCATTACCTTTCTTAGTGACGGGTGTGTATGATACTTGAATGGTGGGGTACAGATAAAGAGGAATATCAGAGACAGGTAGATTGTACTTAAAAGGAATGTTGACTTTGATGAGATTGTAGGCATTTTTGATCAGCCATTTTTCATATAGTGAGTGAGCCGGTATGTCGGCACCAATCAATAGGGTGTTAACAGCACTGAATAATTTGTATCTCAGCAATGCAGGAGATGTAGGATCTCTCATGACTTTAAGGCAAAATGTCGTGTTGACTTGCATGATTCTCTCTAGTATGGTTGGAAGCTTCAGTTGTTCCCTCATGTTGAAGATTCTTGTGCATCTTGGGGCACCAAGAATTATCCCCATGGCTTCATTCTGTACTACTTCAAGTTTGTCCAACTCAGAGGCGGGGAAGTTAATTAGGTGTAAGGCATGATAATCAATTAGAGATCTAACAAACCTCATACAGACAATCTAGCATATTTAATATTGATACCAATATTCTTACCAGTAAGTGTTTTCAGTAGTTTAAGTCTTACTTTCAACCTACGATGTAAATCGTTTACAATGACACTGTTTTTTTATTAATACATGAGGTAGATCTGCATTAGTGCAGCTACCCTAGACTATATGAAGTGGCGTACAGTGTGTCAAAAATTAACTAGGTGATGCTAAAAAATCCTCATCACACAAAGGCATGTGATAGGCAGTCTGCACTGACAGACTCCGGTAGCATTTTGAGGATATCATCAACACAAGAGTGAATAAGGCAGCAGTGGTAATAAAAGTCCCCATCTCGCAGGATGGTTATTCATACAGGGCCATAAGTTTAGTAGCCTGCACTGGCAAATTTTGGGTACACTGTGAGGATATCTTCATGAATACGAGAGTGAATAAAGTAATTGCTAAGCTTCAGGTACCTCATGCCAACTGGTCTGTTGATACAAAAGTTTGAGGTAAACTCTACGTTTCCCACGCATCAGATTTCATTTCTGATCACGAAAATCCCACTTGGAAGTAGGGTTGCTGGCCAATATTTCTAAATGAAAGCATTTAACTTAGGCTAGTCTGGGTATGCCTATGTCCGTCTTGCACTTCAAACCAATTTCCCTGTTAATTTGGGTGAGGCTAGCCCGAAGCGTCTGGCCTCCAACTTTGGACAGACAGACATTCTCTCAAATTTATCTACAAGTTCACCTTGGTTAAGGCTGGTCGCAAGGTTTGTGACTTGCATTAGGATTCGCCGGTAACCCATGCACCACGCGCTCGCATATGCGCCTGCACCACAGCACGCCTAAACCCCACTCACGCACGCCCAAACTCACGCACGCCCACACCTACGCACGCCCGCACCCGTGCACACCCGCACTCAAACACGCCCGCACCCACGATCGCCCAAAACCTACGCACGTCCACCCAGTATAAGTTTGAATCAAAGGATGAAATTCTTCCCTTAGCGATCAAAGCCGATTTGAAGTCCTTGTTCCATCAGTTTTAAGTCAGATCACGAACGCAGTTTTATTGGTGGTGGGCTACAAGGCCCAAGGGAATTTGATAATAATTCAGCATTTCTTATGCTAGTGATTGGGTGAGCGTGTTCCGGCTTGCCGGCCTGTCTGCCTTCTGGCCTGTCTGCCTTCTGGCCTGTCTGCCTTCTGGCCTGTCTGCCTTCTGGCCTGTCTGCCTTCTGGCCTGTCTGCCTTCTGGCCTGTCTGCCTTCTGGCCTGTCTGCCTTCTGGCCTGTCTGCCTTCTGGCCTGTCTGCCTTCTGGCCTGTCTGCCTTCTGGCCTGTCTGCCTTCCTGCCTTCCGGGCTGCCTGTCTTCCTTCCTGCTCTGTTTGGTGTATATCTTTGTGCCTATTTGTCAGCCAATATGTCTCTATAATTAGTTAAAATCTGTCGCAGACATGAAGTGAAAGACAACTGGAAACCTTGTTTAGCAATGCGGTTGTTGAGCTTCAGCACATGGGCCTGTCTCATAACCCCTAACCGCTTGTCATAGTTAATACCTAATCCCATTGGGGACAAGGCTGCCTTAATCTAGAATCCAATAGTTCACTGCCTTGAATAAAGTCATTCTAATTCTCCTCTTGACTCAACAGGGCCCTTCAGCTTCCATCGCTCTTCCCTCATCCTCGTGTGTGTATGTCAATATTACATAGTACTTTCTTTGTCGTGATTGAATTCCATTTGATTTCCTGATATCCTCGTGTAAAGTTTCTCGATTTTGGAGCCCCATGGTGGCTTATCTATGAACTTTAATTTTGTTATATGCTTGGCTTAAAATTATTAGTCTTTTTCAATATAACGTTAGAATATGCTCCTAGTGTTTTTCCTTTTTAGCTTATCCTTTAGGCACTATGAATGGATAGGAGAGAAAGGGGACCAGTTTTGACACAGCACTATCCATTCTGGTTTAACTGATGTATATTATATATACGGTGCCAGTAAATTTGCTGCTATGGGGTCAGAAAATTATGCATCAATGTTTCCTAATGGCATAGTCAATCGTGTGTGTGTGTGTGTGTGTGTGTGTGTGTGTGTGTGTGTATGTGTGATCACATATTCTTAAAGTTTTTTTATGTATCTTTCTCCCTCCTATGTCCGTTCATTTTGAGAAAAATTACCAGATCTGGAGTGGTCAGTCCATCATCGCCACCGCCTCTTGAGAATTGTTTGACGTGATGGATGGAAAAACTTGTCTCGCGATTAAAAATTTGTCCTCCAGTCTATCTCAAAATTGTTAATATTCTCTGGGTTCAGGAGTTTTACACTGGTTCAGTTTGCTTCTTTTTCTTAGACAGCCTTGAAAATATTGTTGTTCTGTTATCATAGCTGTACTTTGTAGTGTCGCAATAGTGAAATTTTGCATCAAATCCATCCTGATCAATAGGACCACTCCTCTCCCATGTTCTCTTCTGCCTGACCAATAGAACCACTCACTCTCTCCTCTACTTCTGACCGTAAAGCCATCTCTCTCGCCTAGTCTCTTCCAAACCAATAGAGCCAATCGCCTCTTCGCCTAATCTGCTCACCCATTCCCCACTCTCGTCGTGTCCCATCCCAAATCCTTATCCTGATCCCATTCAATTTCTATACAGTCAAAGTGGCCTTGCGCTTTCTCCTGATAGCTTCCTTCCCACTCTCTCAGCTCAGCCTTCATAAATTATTATCTCTACCATTTTTGATAATTTGGCAAATGTCAGATCATTCCCAAAATATTGTTTAACTAACCTTTAGTTTGTTATTTATTTGTTAGTTTATATATATATATATATATATATATATATATATATATATATATATATATATATATATATAATATATAATAAATATATATATAATAAATATATATATTATATAGTGTTGTCACATTCTTGTAAAGTCAGTAGCACGCATAGAGTTTCAGGCAAGCCCTTAATCTTAATTTTCTATGTAATACGACCCGCCAAATCGTTTAACAAGCAGGTACCCATTCACTGCTGGGTGAATAGAGGCTGCAGTTAAGGTTTGGAACCTAGTCAATCCTTCTTGGCCAGAATACGAATATAGGCCATCTCTCTCGCGATGCCCTGGGCAAGTGTCTTAGGACTGTGTCATGGGAACTAAAATCATAAATGGCAATCTTATATCTAAACAGGACGTATAGATTCAATACATTTTGTCTATCCATTTTGGTAGATTTTCTTGATGTTCAGTTTCTCAAGCTTGCTATCGCAGTAGGTGCTCGTCAGCTGTGAGAGCACACTGTATTGTTCCTGAAATCTCCTTTCGTTTGCAGCCAATATTATTTCTTTGCATTCGTTGACGTTGAACTCTAATAACCACTTGCTTCAACTTATTATGCTCTGTATTATGCTCTGCTCCGCCATTCTGCGTTACCTTCTTGAGATGAAACTCTTACTAGCGAATATATTTGATCTATATGTAATTTTGCTCTTTGGATACATCGTTTAATATATGGGGGAGAGGCAGAGCAGCTCGTGTAGTGGGAACTGATGAACAGTGAGGGAAGGTGAGATGTGGTGTGAGGGAAGGTGAGATGTGGTGTGAGGGAAGGTGAGATGTGGTGTGAGGGAAGGTGAGATGTGGTGTGAGGGAAGGTGAGATGTGGTGTGAGGGAAGGTGAGATGTGGTGTGAGGGAAGGTGAGATGTGGTGTGAGGGAAGGTGAGATGTGGTGTGAGGGAAGGTGAGATGTGGTGTGAGGGAAGGTGAGATGTGGTGTGAGGGAAGGTGAGATGTGGTGTGAGGGAAGGTGGGATGTGGTGTGAGGGAAGGTGAGATACAGGCGAGGGTAATGGTCACATATAATATGAGGGAAGCGCAGGCAGTAGGAGTAGAATAGAGAATGGAAATAAAAGTTTTATGTTAAGCTAGTGGATACTATGTGGAACCCTCCCCGCTTTTATTCTCTGGAGCTCTGTACCTGAATAGCTGTGACTTCCAGGTATTTCTTATAGGTTTGGTCTCCTTTAATTTGACCTTTTGTCAAAATTCATGAGGCGTGGAAAGTGGTCTTTGAGTAGCTATTGTGCAATCGACGTGTGCTCTATACCTGCAGCTGCTGCACTGTGTACATACCTCACCAGGGGGCTTTGGAGACGTCGCTCGTCCTCACCAAGCTGAGGAGTATGCGTTAATTTGGCTCTATATGGTCTGTTGTGTTGCCAAATGGGGGGACGTTTTGTTGGTCTGACCTGTAGGGTGGTGTAGCATGCTCGGTGGTGGTGGCCGGTTGGCCTGTAGGACGGCTTGGCCTGTATGTTGACGCAGATCTTGTAGGATAGTGTGAGCAGTGTGACCTGTAGCTTGTTGGAGCCCATGTGACTCATGATTGTACTAAGTGCCGGAGGCAATGCAGTAGGGACATGAAGGGTTGCAGTTTGGCTTGCCAGAGTTGGGGCAGACATTGTTGCTAATCAGTGACTATCAGTGGCATATTCATTGCATATTTAAATATTTTAAATTGAGATTTGGGAACAAGACTCAATGAAAATGGAGGGCTAAGTCACTGCAGGTATACATTTTGGGACCTGTTGGTGCATTTATCTAGGGTTGTAGTATAATCTACTAACGATGATGAACAGGTGGTAAACTAGAAGTTGTAGGCCAGTTGGCCGAGCACGAATGGTGAAGTGGACTGTTTCTTACAACTTTGGGTTTCGGGTGTTCTGTGAAGAAGAGTAACGATGTCCACAAGTATAAACATCTTAAAATTATACCAAACAAATTACAGGAATTTACAAAGAAAATTAACGAATAAAGAGCACAAAAGCAGATGATGCTACCGATATCACAGATTGCCATATAAACAGTTATATAATGTTCCACACAGGTATGACAGATAAAGAGTCAGCAAGGAGTTCTTTAAACAACGAGGTAATAGATCCAAAGTAGGATATTTGTTTATTGAAGGGTTAAGGCATCTAAGATTCCTTATTAATATGCGCCAATTTATTGTCCCCCTATCCTCAGGCTATTCTCGTCTATTCTGTGATTGACATCAAAAAAATATTTATGAAGTTTTACGTACTGTGTAAACAATTTTAACGAACTTTGTAAAAAAAATTAACGTACTGTGTAATTTTTTTTAACGAACTGCGTAAAGAAAACCTTAATTTTATCAAATATATATAATTATATATATATTTGTGTATTTGTCTTGGAGTATGGTTACATTAGATGTATTATTTCTGTTGGCAGGTTATTTGTTTTTGCAGAACTTGAGCGAAGTTATGCAGAAGTGTGATTCAAACTGAGAAAGAGAGAAAAGCAACGATTATGAAAATTTCAAACGTCACCACTTGTGAGTCATGTATATTCATTCAAAACGTTTTTCATACATAAACATATGTTTTTTCAGATGGATTAGCGAGCTGCTCGCCAACGTTTATGAGGATGATCTGTTAATTATAGAGCTTGAGAGATTTTTTCCAGATAGAAACTCAAAAGATCTTTCAAGTTTTTCTCCATTTGTTTTCATTTACTCTCTGGGGTTCATCTAATGGCATCATCTTACTTTATTGTCCAACAATATTTACGTTTTAATTCATCAGCATTTAAACTCGTCTGTCAGTCATGAGACCATTTTGATTAGGTATTTCTAGCCGCGATAAACTCTGTCACTGAAGTGGCATTGAAAATCTGCTTGCAAGTTGAGGGTCATCACTTCATGTTAATATTATATAGCGCAATGTTTTATTGATGTTATTTATGTGAGTCGAGAAAAAAACCTGATCCCTTGACTGACACCTGCCTGTGGCACCCCTGCCTGTGGTATCTCTGCCTGTGGCACCCCTGCCTGTGGTATCTCTGCCTGTGGCACCCCTGCCTGTGGTATCTCTGCCTGTGGCACCCCTGCCTGTGGTATCTCTGCCTGTGGCACCCCTGCCTGTGGTATCTCTGCCTGTGGCACCCCTGCCTGTGGTATCTCTGCCTGTGGCACCCCTGCCTGTGGTATCTCTGCCTGTGGCACCCCTGCCTGTGGTATCTCTGCCTGTGGCACCCCTGCCTGTGGCACCCCTGCCTGTGGCACCCCTGCCTGTGGCACCCCTGCCTGTGGCACCCCTGCCTGTGACACCGTTTACGTCTAACCAACACCTTCCCACATAAGACTGCACGTTCTAAGTGCGCAGATAAACTCTCTACAATTTACTTTACCCCTGAAATAGCATTTGAAGTACTTCATCAAATGTTTTATGAAATTGTTATACATGTCTACGGTAATGTTCATATAGTACCTATTAAAAACATAAATCAGTAAGATTCGGTACACCTATTCGATATCCTTGAGATCAGTGTTGGGAATTTTTAGATGACAACTTTCCAAATGTTGAACTAGCTGGAGAAAGGAAGACTCTTGGGCTGGTTAAATTTCATCTAAGAATTTCCTCAAGGTGCTGACATTGAGCAGGATGCATCCCACAACAGTTATCTGACTTCAGGAACCAGTTTCCTGCGAGGTGAAGAGAAATATTACGTGAAATGAAACGTAACCAACCGTCTCTATCCCTCCTGGGAATCGAACCCCCATGGTACAAGACGCAATTAAATCTCTTGGAAGGAAAATGTCAAAGAATCTGTGAATAATAATGCCAGATGACCTATATATTAAGAGAATATGACAAAGCAAACATAGTACCAATCAAGAAAATGATAGCGTGGATGGTGAAAACTTTCAAATCCAGGAATTCCATGACAATGGCCATACTTTTGAAATCACTTCCCTATTCAGGACGAGAGAGCTTTTTTGAATAGGAATAATACAGAGAACATACAGAGCACTCATACTGGGTAAAGCGCCTAAATTATTGGGACCATCTCCAGTCACTCTAAAAAGAAACAGAAGAAGAAAGATACATCATGTCTATATAAATTAGAATGTCTGTTCGGAACTAGAGGCCAGACGCTTGGGGCTATCGTCTTCTAAATTTGCAGCATGATTCCATTGGGGTACGTGCGGAACAAGGTCGGATCAAGATTGACATAAAGGAAACAAAGGAAACAAGTGCCACTTGACGTCGTGCCAATGGGAACTCTTTGACGATTCTTGCAATATCACACTAACAGGACACATGATTATTTTATTTTTTGGTTCTTCTATTTTCGTAGTATAATATAAAACAATATGCACCGGTGGCCACACATTGAAAAAAAATTCTACCATTATTTGCCTGAACAGACCTGTAATATGTATTTATGGTGTCGTACTCTCCCCAGCCATAACACCTGACCACCACCTGCCTCCCAACCATCCTGAGTATTAGTTACCCAATCTTCACTGCTTTGCAAAGTGGAGAGACAGATACCAAGAGATAAACATACAGACATACAAACATAGACATAGAGACACAGACACCCATTACAGCCTCCCGTCAACTAGTCACAAACGTGTTCAGACATACAGAGAAAGACGGAGATTAAACACAAACAAAGACAGGATATCAGAGACTAGCGCAAACAGACTGAGAGCATGAGAGAGAGACAGAAGGACAAACGGAAACAGAACGACAACAAATTATAAACATAGAAGCTGGGGTGGAAGCTGGAAACTCAGATGAGTCACAGGGATGTTAGGAAGTTTTCTTTTAGCGTGAGAGTAGTGGGAAAATGGAATGCACTTAAGGAACAGGTGGTGGAAGCAATTACTATTCATAATTTTTAAACTAGATATGATAGGGAAATAGGACCATAGTCATTGCTGTAAACAACCGATGCTCGAAAGGCGGAATCCAAGAGTCAATGCTCGATCCTGGAGACAAAATTAGGTGAGTACAATTAGGTGAGCACAGATCTCGAGTGACCAGATCGACCCGAGTACCGCCGGGTGTTCCACCTAGTAGACACTGGAAGGCCAGGTCCCAAATATTCACAGCAAAATAACAATATAGTGTATCGAAAGATGAAAATAAATACAGAATAGACTCTGTCATGAGAAGAGATACCATACACACTCAAAGAACGCTGTATGAACATTAGAGGTCCACGGCTCTGCAATATCTTCTCAACAAATATAAGAAATATTATCAGAACACAAGTGGATGTGTTCAAGAAGAAGAAACGTACCTGCAAGTAGGGCCAGAACCAACAGATTTACTTGGATACGTGAGCCTGTAGGCGCCCCAAGCATCAACCATCTATCATAAGACAAGTCTGACCACAGTCAAGGATGTTGACCAGACCACACACTAGAAGGTGAAGGGACGACGACGTTTCTGTCCGTCCTAGACCATTCTGAATCGACTTGAGAATGGTCCAGGATGGACCGAAACGTCGCCGTCCCTTCACCTTCTAGTGTGTGGCCTGGTCAACATACTTTAGCCTCGTTATTGTGACTCATCGCCCACAGTCAAGGACTTGAGGGTAGATATCTTTGATATGCTAGAGGTATACTTACAACATAATTTTCTTCAAGAACGAGGACCTCGAGGCTTGAAAACTTCTTTTGTATATTGAGTGTGCATTTGCATGCATCTTTAGAGTATATTTTGAATTCATTGCTGAATGGAAGATGTTCGCGAATGTAGAATGACACTTAAGGTGTTTAAGAGCCTGCCTAAATAAGTTTCAGGAATTTGTTTAAAGAGCCGAGAGCTGGTTAGAAACGATGCTAAATAAGGGGAAGAGCTGGCAGAAGCTGAGAGCTGGATGAGCTTTGAGAGATGCTTGAAGGGAATGAGATGCCGAGAGTGGCTACGAGACATAAAGAGAGAAGGAGAGGGCTGAGAGAAGTGGAGAGGACAAAGATGAGTTGGGAGGGGCTAAATCTGGCTAAGAGTGATTGGCAAAAGGGACAGGTGCTGAAAGAGGTAAAGAGTGGATCAGAGGGGTTGATACAGGGACGTAAAAAAGCTGGGCGAGATGTAGAGGGGATGAGAGTTGCCGAGTTAGAAAGGAGCTGAAAAGTGGAAAAGGAATGAGAGGTATATAGAGAAGCAGAAGGGACAGACAGGGGTGGGGTGGCCAGGTAGGGGTGCAGGCTTGTGTGTGTGTGTGTGTGTGTTTACTCAACAATTTGTACTTACCTATTTGTGCTTCCAGGGGTTGAGCTTTGGCTCTTTGGTCCCGCCTCTCAACTGTCAATCAACTGGTGTACAGGTTCCTGAGCCTACTGGGCTCTGTCATATCTACATTTGAAACTGTGTATGGAGTCAGCCACCACCACATCACTGCCTAATGCATTCCATCCGTTAACTACTCTGACACTGAAAAAGTTCTTTCTTACGTCCCTGTGGCTCATGTGGGTACTCAGTTTCCACCTGTGTCCCCTTGTTCGCGTCCCGCCAGTGTTGAATAGTTTATCCTTGTTTACCCGGTCGATTCCCCTGAGGATTTTGTAGGTTGTGTGTGTGTGTTTGTGTGTGTGTGTGTACTCACCTAGTTGTACTCACCTAGTTGTGCTTGCGGGGGTTGAGCTCTGGCTCCTTGGTCCCGCCTCTCAACCGTCAATCAACAGGTGTACAGGTTCCTGAGCCTATTGGGCTCTATCATATCTACACTTGAAACTGTGTATGGAGTCAGCCTCCACCACATTGCTTCCTAATGCATTCCATTTGTCAACCACTCTGACACTAAAAAAGTTTTCTAATATCTCTGTGGATCATTTGGGCACTCAGTTTCTACCTGTGTCCCCTAGTGCGTGTGCCCCTTGTGTTAAATAGCCTGTCTTTATCAACCCTGTCGATTCCCTTGAGAATCTTGAATGTGGTGATCATGTCCCCCCTAACTCTTCTGTCTTCCAACGAAGTGAGGTTCAATTCCCGTAGTCTCTCCTCGTAGCTCATACCTCTCAGCTCGGGTATTAGTCTGGTGGCAAACCTTTAAACCTTTTCCAGTTTAGTCTTATGCTTGACTAGATATGGACTCCATGCTGGAGCCGCATACACCAGGATTGGTCTGACATATGTGGTATATAATGTTCTGAAAGATTCCTTACTCAAGTTTCTAAAGGCCGTTCTTATGTTAGCCAACCTGGCTTATGCTGCTGATGTTATCCTCTTGATTTGAGCTTCAGGGGACAGGTCTGGCGTGATATCAACCCCCAGGTCTCTCTCTCTCTCTGACTCTTGAAGTATTTCATCTCCCAAGTGGTACCTTGTATCTGGTCTCCTGCTTCCTACCCCTATCTTCATTACATTACATTTGCTTGGGTTAAACTCTAACATCCATTTGTTCGACCATTCCTGCAGCTTGTCAAGGTCTTCTTGAAGCCTCAAGCTGTCCTCCTCTGTCTTAATCCTTCTCATAATTTTGGCGTCGTCAGCAAACATTGAGAGGAATGAGTCTATACCCTCTGGGAGATCATTTACGTATATCAGAAACAGGATAGGTCCAAGCACAGAGCCCTGTGGGACTTCACTGGTGACTTCACGCCAGTCTGAGGTCTCACCCCTCACTATAACTCTCTGCTTCCTATTGCTTAGGTACTCCCTTATCCACTGGAGCGCCCTACCAGTTACTCCTGCCTGTTTCTCCAGCTTATGCATCAACCTTTTATGGGGTACTGTGTCAAAGGCTTTCCGACAGTCCAAAAAAATGCAGTCCGCCCATCCTTCTCTTTCTTGCTTAATCTTTGTCACCTGATCATAGAATTCTATCAAGCCTGTAGGGCAAGATTTACCCTCCCTGAACCCATGTTGATGGATTGTCACGAAGTCTCTCTTCTCCAGATGTGTTACTAGGTTTTTCTCACAATCTTCTCCATCACCTTGCATGGTATACAAGTTAAGGACACTGGCCTGTAGTTCAGTGCCTCTTGTCTGTCACCCTTTTTAAATATTGGTACTACATTAGCAGTCTTCCATACTTCTGGTGTTTGTGTGTGTGTGTTTGTGTGTGTGTGTTTGTGTGTGTGTGTTTGTGTGTGTGTGTTTGTGTGTGTGTGTTTGTGTGTGTGTGTTTGTGTGTGTGTGTTTGTGTGTGTGTGTTTGTGTGTGTGTGTGTGTGTTCATTTTGATACATTTTGAATGAGGTGCTTCCATCAGGTGAGATGTACAAGATGAAAGTATTCATTATCTCTGCAACCTTATGATGGTGTCCACAAGATAATTCTCAGCATCCAGCAGGATAATGTCAGGATACCATCACAACAATATAAAGTACACCAAACGATCACACTGAAGTATACTTTAGTGTATACCTCAGTATAGTCATATGCTCTGACACCAGGTCTTGTGTGAAGTCACTGGTAATTATCCCTGGATAGAAGTGTTGGAACAGCTGTTGGTGGTCTCTCCTCCGGTGAATGGCTAAATGATCCTTAACGGCATTAAGGGACATAACGAGTTACAATAGTGATCCTGTTAAACCAGCCGCTTATCACGATGTGTCAAACGTGTCACATCGTGATAAGGTTTGGTAAGGATAAGGTGATAAGGATATAGGTGATAAGATAAGGACACATGACACATGACGTGTGACCTTTTGAAAGGGCACATGTCATGTATCATGTGTCATGTAACTAAAAAATTGTAGTTAAATCTCAGGGAGGTTGTATAAGATATTTATTAACATGATTCAGAGGTTAAGATTATACAGCTCCAGTCATGCGACTATATGCCTATATTACGACTATATATTACCACATTACGTAACTACCTTACGACTATATGACTTCCTGTTAAGAGAAAAACACCTGAGGTGTTTCTCTCACCAGTCGTATAGTCGTAATGGTTTGGCACTTTCTCATGATAGTTCATTCCATTTTATTAACAGGAAGACAGCTTTGTTAGTTATCAAAGGCAAAATTTCCCATGGTTCTTCATGACCTCGGCTGTGACGAGAAAGAGCTTTCCCCTCCAGTGTCATGGGACGGAAACACTCATTAAAAATAATAATAATAATAAATAATGATAATAATATTGAGAAAGTTGGAGCAATGCGGAGGATTCGAACCTGCACTCTGGGTACTACCAAGCACACACTTTAAACCACTGAACCACATGTGGTGTAAGTAATGTAGCCTTGAATTCCACGGAATCCACAAGGGTTCTTGAGGCATGGAGATGATGCCAAATCAGGTTTGTGCTTCTAAACATAGGTCTAATCTATCAGGTAAGACACTTGACCCTGGGATAATTTGGTTCAGATATTAAGGCTCTCGCAAGTCAAGTCTGGTCCCGGGCTGGGCTTGGGGAGTAGAAGAACTCGCAGAATCCCATCAACGTAAAAATCTTGTTTCTTATTTCAACTAAAAATCATCGAGTTTGCCAATATTTTTTTTCGCGTGTTTATTCAACTATTAGGATTGATCAGTATAGTCTTTTTTCTAGCAGGACGTCGTTCGATCCCCTAAGGTCAAAATGCTTGCGCACAACTCTTTCCCTCCGTCCAATCCCGGATCGTGTCTTCTTGAGATGATTTCGGGGCTTAGCGTCTCCGGGGCCCGGTCCTCGACCAGGCCTTCTTTTTTTTACACATCCTCAGGAAGCAGCCCGTTGCAGCTGTCTAACTCCCAGCTTCCTATTTACTGCTACGTGAACAGATGCATCAGAGTGAAAGAAACTGACCATTTGTTTTCGCTGCCTCCGGGGATCGAACCTGGAACCGTAAGACTACGAATCCCAAGCGCTGTCCACTCAACCGTCAGGCCCCCCCTATTCTTCTAGGTACTACATTGTCTTCCCGGCCTGGTTCCTCCTTTTGATAATTATGTTCTCCTCCTAATTACTTCACCTTAGTAAACTTTGAAAACGTTTCCCCGAAGGCAGACTCACATTGCAACAATTCTTTCTAGATAAAGAAATTCTATTAGCTCATTAACACCGATAAAAAATGGGCTCTAGTAAGCGGAGAATTATATTTTGGGGCATTTAAAGTAAATTTATCCTAAGCAAAACTTATTTTTAAATAAAAAATCATACTACAGTAAAACTTTTAAATGAAAGCTCAAACTCATTAGCTTTGTCCCGTTATTTTGGCTCTCGAATACATATTATACTGCATTACATTTGTATATAATATTGTATTATGTTACTGTATTATATTATACATAAGGCATTGGTAGCATTATAATGCCTACGAATGTTTTATTCGTCGGCAGCATCCACCTATTGTTTTAATGTCAAAGAAAATCGTTTCCCTGTTATTTCTGCCAACTTTACGTGTTCCACTTTTTCTTGCAAAACCCGATGCCATTAAATTATTGTTCATTTCTTTGCTAACATGATCCTAATCATATTAAATGCCAATAATAAACAAAATTCTATTCATAATAAGGATCTAACTGCCTCGAACCACTATTCGCATTTCTGGGACATCCGAGTACTACTGGTCAGGCAAACAGGCCGCTACAGGCCGTAGTTGTCACATCCAATATGCCTCTAAAACTTCTATTTATCGACCTAGAACCATAAATAACCATCTACTGGACTGACCTTCACGGACATCCTACAGTACGGGACCTACATGTATCTAATATTGAAAGGGCACAACAGACAAAAAAAATATATAGAGTAATATGACACTAATCTATAACAACTTTTAACTTAAATTGTGTTGCAGGTATTCAAGGTATGATTGAAGTGTCAAGCACATCGCACGTGACACTTTTCACATCCCTCCTTTAAATGCAATAAAACCTTTTGCATTAAACTGTTTTGTTATTAAATATTTCAATACAAGGATCGTTTTGAAGAAAGACAAATTAATTCCTGATGTTACGGTCAATTAACCTGTACATACACATAGCAAAGTCCCCCACGACAATCTACTGACCCTACAAAGATGGAACCCACAATTCTCGGATACATATTTTACTGCAAGGTGAACAGCGGCATCAGATGAAAGAAACGTACCTGGATTGAGAGCCTAGGACATAGACCACTGTGCATTTAAGTGTAAGAACAAGGCCACAAAATAGCACACAAACCACCTGTTGCCATGACATGGTGCCATAGGCATTCATCACAGTTTGCTTGACAATGAAGTGAGCAAGATTGTTAGCGGAACTCTCACACACGTTTGTTTAAGAATCAGCAAAGTTATAGGGTGTATTAACACTCGCGTAGAAAATGTTTGTTTGAGTGTGTGTGTGTTTGGAGAGTTTGCTTTCTTTAGGTGAAGGGGTGGGATGAGGAAGGGTTTGTACACGACCGGTTGAGAGCCTCAGCATTCAGCTGGGGAGCTGGGGGGGGGGGAGATTGTGACCTTGTTGTGCATACTGAATAATGAAACTCCTCTCTCGTATCTCACACTCCTACTCGCGTTCTCTCTCACCCCTCTCCCCGTCTCTCTCTCTCTCTCTCTCTCTCTCTCTCTCTCTCTCTCTCTCTCTCTCTCTCTCTCTCTCTCTCTCTCTCCCTCCCTCTCTCTCTCTCTCTCTCTCTCTCTCTCTCTCTCTCTCTCTCTCTCCCTCCCTCTCTCTCTCTCTCTCTCTCTCTCTCTCTCTCTCTCTCTCTCTCTCTCTCTCTCTCTCTCTCTCTCTCTCTCTCTCTCTCTCTCTCCCTCCCTCTCTCTCTCTCTCTCTCTCTCTCTCTCTCTCTCTCTCTCTCTCTCTCTCTCTCTCTCTCTCTCTCTCTCTCTCTCTCTCTCTCTCTCCCTCCCTCTCTCTCTCTCTCTCTCTCTCTCTCTCTCTCTCTCTCTCTCTCTCTCTCTCTCTCTCTCTCTCTCTCTCCCTCTCTCCCTCCCTTCTCTACTCATCAGTACCTTCGCTTCATCACTTTAACTATCTTCAATATACAATGTCATCATCAGCAAATAAACTAATTACGGCAACCAAAAATGTAGTCATTTTTAAAATAATGAGCTTAATAAATCTTAGAGAGGATAGTCGTCTGGTATTAAGCGATAGATATACTAAGTAATAGGCTTGGAATTGTCACCGATAATGTGGGCGGTCATTGACACTAATGAGGTTAACCATTCTTAATAGGTCCAATAGAACCGAACCCGACCATTCTATGTTCGTCCCGTACCATAAGCAACTCACCCTGCAAAGTGTGGTGAGGCAGGCCCCCAAGCCCGTAGCCTCCAAGTTCATACATACAAACTTGCTGCCATAGGGAGGGAATGAACCGATCTCTCTCCAGTGTGTTTCCCCACAACAGCTAAAAAAATTTTCCCTCCAGCTTGCCTCACTCCCCACCTTCCACAACAGTCGGGTAAATCCCCGGGTACCCTCACTCCCCACCAACCACAACAATCGAGTATATCCCCCCCAACATCCCTCAGTGTATCTGCTTAATACTTGATATTCAGTGTAAACAAAGGCGTACAAAGTGTTTACGTGTGGCCAGAGATGAAGGGGAGGAGAAGGGTGCACTTTTGGGGAGGGGTAAGTGTGTATTAATGGGAAGGGAAAGAGTTCAATGATGGGGAGGGAACGGGTGTAATGATAATAAGGGGAGAGGTGCATTGATGGGAGGGTAAGAAGGCACTGATTGAAAAGGAGAAGGTGTATTGATAGCTAGGTGAGAGGTGTACTTGTGATTAAGGAAAGGGTGTATTGATAGGGAGGGGGATAATTGCCTTCATTATACCCTTCCCTTCATTATACCCTTCCCTTGCCTTCATTATACCCTTCCCGTGCCTTCATTATACACTTCCCGTGCCTTCATTATGCCCTTCCCTGGCCTTCATTATACCCTTCCCTTCATTATGCCCTTCCCTTACCTATGGAAGGGAAAGTTGCATTGATGGGAATGAAAGTGTAAGGAAATATAGGTAGCACAGAAAGGACCGGGTGGTGCATAGGGGCGATGTGTAGTGAAGGCCAGGGAAGGGTATAATGAAGGCACGGGCATAATAAAGGCAAGGGAAGGGTATAATGAAGACAAGGGAAGGGTATAATGAAGGCAAGGGAAGGGTATAATGAAGGCCAGGGAAGGGTATAATGAAGGCAAGGGAAGGGTATAATGAAGGCGAGGGAAGGGTATAATGAAGGCGAGGGAAGGGTATAATGAAGGCGAGGGAAGGGTATAATGAAGGCCAGGGAAGGGTATAATGAAGGCCAGGGAAGGGTATAATGAAGGCCAGGGAAGGGTATAATGAAGGCCAGGGAAGGGTATAATGAAGGCCAGGGAAGGGTATAATGAAGGCAAGGGAAGGGTATAATGAAGTCAAGGGAAGGATATAATGAAGGCAAGGAAGGGTATAATGAAGTCAAGGGAAGGATATAATGAAGGCACGGGCATAATGAAGGCAAGGGAAGGGTATAATGAAGGCAAGGGAAGGGTATAATGAAGGCACGGGCATAATGAAGGCCAGGAAAGGGTATAATGAAGGTAAGGGAAGGATATAATGAAGGCCAGGGAAGGGTATAATGAAGGCCTGGGAAGGGTATAATGTAGGCCAGGGAAGGGCATAATGAAGGCCAGGGAAGGGTATAATGAACACAAGGGAAGGGCATAAAGAAGGCAAGGGAAGGGAATAATGAAGGCCAGGGAAGGGTATAATGAAGGCCAGGGAAGGGCATAATGAAGGCCAGGGAAGGGTATAATGAAGGCAAGAGAAGGGTATAATGAAGGCAAGGGAAGGGTATAATGAAGGCAAGCGAAGGGTATAATGAAGGCAAGAGAAGGGTATAATGAAGGCAAGGGAAGGGTATAATGAAGGCAAGAGAAGGGTATAATGAAGGCAAGGGAAGGGTATAATGAAGGCAAGCGAAGGGTATAATGAAGGCATTGGAAGGATATAATGAAGGGAAGGGCATAATGAAGGCAAGCGAAGGGTATAATGAAGGCATTGGAAGGATGTAATGAAGGGAAGGGCATAATGAAGGCAAGGGAAGGGAAGGGTATAATGAAGGGAAGAGTATAATGAAGGGAAGGGTATAATGAAGGGAAGGGCATAATGAAGGCATGGGGAGGGTATAATGAAGGCAAGGGAAGGTATAATGAAGGCAAGGGATGGGCATAATGAAGACCGGGGTGATGACAGTGGTGGCGACAGTGGTGGCAACAGTGGTGGAGAGAGTGGTGGAGACAGGGGTGATGGCAGTGGTGGAGAGAGTGGTGGAGACAGGGGTGATGGCAGTGGTGGCGACAGTGGTGGAGAGAGTGGTGGAGACAGGGGTGATGGCAGTGGTGGAGACAGTGGTGGAGAGAGTGGTGGAGACAGGGGTGATGGCAGTGGTGGAGAGAGTGGTGGAGAGAGTGGTGGAGAGAGTGGTGGAGTGGTGGAGAGAGTGGTGGAGGCAGGGGTGATGGCAGGGGTGGAGAGAGTGGTGGAGAGAGTGGTGGAGAGAGTGGTGGAGAGAGTGGTGGAGAGAGTGGTGGAGAGAGTGGTGGAGAGAGTGGTGGAGAGAGTGGTGGAGAGAGTGGTGGAGAGAGTGGTGGAGAGAGTGGTGGAGAGAGTGGTGGAGAGAGTGGTGGAGAGAGTGGTGGAGAGAGTGGTGGAGAGAGTGGTGGAGAGAGTGGTGGAGAGAGTGGTGGAGAGAGTGGAGGAGATAGGGGTGATGGCAGGGGTGGAGAGAGTGGTGGAGAGAGTGGTGGAGAGAGTGGTGGAGAGAGTGGTGGAGAGAGTGGTGGAGAGAGTGGTGGAGAGAGTGGTGGAGAGAGTGGTGGAGAGAGTGGTGGAGAGAGTGGTGGAGAGAGTGGTGGAGAGAGTGGTGGAGACTGGGGTGGAGAGAGTGGTGGAGAGAGTGGTGGAGAGAGTGGTGGAGACAGGGGTGATGGCAGGGGTGGAGAGAGTGGTGGAGAGAGTGGTGGAGAGAGTGGTGGAGAGAGTGGTGGAGAGAGTGGTGGAGAGAGTGGTGGAGACAGGGGTGATGGCAGGGGTGGAGAGAGTGGTGGAGAGAGTGGTGGAGAGAGTGGTGGAGAGAGTGGTGGAGAGAGTGGTGGAGAGAGTGGTGGAGAGAGTGGTGGAGAGAGTGGTGGAGAGAGTGGTGGAGACAGGGGTGATGGCAGGGGTGGAGAGAGTGGTGGAGAGAGTGGTGGAGAGAGTGGTGGAGAGAGTGGTGGAGAGAGTGGTGGAGAGAGTGGTGGAGAGAGTGGTGGAGAGAGTGGTGGAGAGAGTGGTGGAGAGAGTGGTGGAGAGAGGGGTGGAGAGAGGGGTGGAGACAGGGGTGATGGCAGGGGTGGAGAGAGTGGTGGAGAGAGTGGTGGAGAGAGTGGTGGAGAGAGTGGTGGAGAGAGTGGTGGAGAGAGTGGTGGAGACAGGGGTGATGGCAGGGGTGGAGAGAGTGGTGGAGAGAGTGGTGGAGAGAGTGGTGGAGAGAGTGGTGGAGAGAGTGGTGGAGACAGGGGTGATGGCAGGGGTGGAGAGAGTGGTGGAGACAGGGGTGATGGCAGGGGTGGAGAGAGTGGTGGAGACAGGGGTGATGGCAGGGGTGGAGAGAGTGGTGGAGTGAGTGGTGGAGACAGGGGTGATGGCAGGGGTGGAGAGAGTGGTGGAGAGAGTGGTGGAGAGAGTGGTGGAGACAGGGGTGATGGCAGGGGTGATAAACTAAAACGAGTCAATAACTCCCCTGATAATATTCCTCAGTGCAGTAAAGAGGAATTCACGGTCCTACTCCATCAGTCCATTATTCAATCTCTTCATCTCCTTCAATCTTGCCAGATTAGAGTATCGTCATTTCATGCAAAATTTATCCTTTTATTAAATAATTTTGAACCCCACATTGGAAGCCTTTTTCATTCATCTACCATAAATGTATTTTACATTTATTCACGTATAAATCTATCTTAATATTCACTTATTTATTCATCTCAGATTTCACTATTCCGTCTCTTTCTTCCATCCAATCAGATATTCATCAACCAATTCTTCATTCTGCTCGTTAAATAACACCAGTCATCACTCTTCCATTCAATTCTATCAGTCATGTAAATTCATTCCTCCTTCCCGTCTTTCCATTTACAAACTTCATTTATCCACTAGTCTATTCGTTCATCCATTCATCCATCCGAATTAGTCCTGGCTAGAGAGGATTGACTGGGTGCCAATTCGTAACTGTTCGCCCCTGTTCTTCCACCAGTAATTGGATACCTGGTTGTTAACCAATTGGCAAGTTGTATTCCAGTGAAAAATTAGTGGTATTAAGCTTGCCATAGGCTACAGGAGGGAAAGCTCTCATTAAACTTTGCAGTATTAATGAGTTTGTCTGGAGTTGGGTTGGGTTCGGCCCAGTACCTCATTGGGCCGAACTGTGGGGCTCTCCTTCCCAAAGTCTTCAGATGTGAAATGCTCAGCCCTGAGTCCAAAGATTTTATTGGATTAGCTTAATAGTAATTTCAGATATTAATTTTCAAAACATGTTCAGATCACCAGTTAGCATTTTGTTGCTCCCTAACCAAAAGAGTGCAACCTTATGGTTATGGTGCAACCTTTTGGTTATACTGAAAGAGGAAGGGGGTGTGTGGGCAGCGAGAGAAAACGGGCAAAGGACGTGTGTGAGCAAGAATGGAAGGGATGGTGAAAGACCTGTGGTGACATGGAGGAAGGCGTCAGAGTGAAGAGGGCTTAACTGGGCAGGGGGTCAGCTGTGTGTGGGCACGGAGGGAGGAGAAAGGAGAAGCATGTGTATGTGCTGGGAGGAGATGAGGGTATGTTGGAGGTTATGAGGAGAGTGTGGGGCTATATAGAAAATATAGATGGTTTGAAGATGTTTCTTGTACGATGTGTACAATAAAGGTAAGGAGGACGTGTGGTTCTGACTTGGGCACCGGATCGACTCGGGCACCGCCGGATACCCTATCCAGTAACTTGATCTATAAATAACACTGTTTGGGAGCCATATGCTTGGGCAAGACTCGCCACATTTTGAGGGATGACATTTCGATGTCCTGGAATGGTTATGTGCACGTCGGGGGTCGAGGCCTGTGGCCCCAGCACCTCTCCCACCCCATTTTGCACGAAACGGCATATTGCACAAAGTTTCAATTTAGCTAAACTCTAAGTCTACATCCTTATTAAGATTCATCTATTATATTATTTTCCGCACTAACAAATGTTATTTTCTCTCATGTAGAAATGACCCTAACAATTTAAGTGCATTATCGTGTCTTTGCATACAGTATATGTTGAGTACAGAAATGTCTCTTGTTTTCAAAAAGGGAAATTAGTACCGAGAAGTACTCAGAGCAAGAAAGTCCAAGTGATCTTAATAGTAAGCACATTGTGAAAGAATCACTGAATTCTAAGGTTCATGTAATTTCCATTTGTCTGGCTGAAGATATGTTATGCTCATTAAATGTCAAGTGGTTTGACACCATTTTTCCCAGATAATTTACATGTTGTTATTCTTCTGTGAGGAGATCTTATTGTGTTCTGTACTCTGTATTACATTAATGTTCATGATTTTTTCCATACTTAAACCAAGGGCCAGATTTACGAAGCAGTTACGCAAGCACTTACGAACCTGTACATCTTTTCTCAATCTTTGGCGGCTTTGTTTACAATTATTAAACAGTTAATGAGCTCCGAAGCACCTGGAGGCTGTTTATAACAATAAGGACAGTTGATTGGAAACTTTTCATGCTTAATTACATTTATTAAGCAGTTATCAAGATTGTCAAAGATTGAGGAAAGATGTACTCGTTCGTAAGTACTTGTGTAACTGCTTCGTGAATCTGGACCCTGGAATTCATCACTATCAAATTTGCAGGCGATGAGTCACAATAACGTGGCTGAAGTATCAAATATCAAATTTATTTATTTTCTGTCATGTCGATGTGTCCCATGACGATACGATTCTCCCGGGCGCCATCTTGTTCAAGAAGGTACTGAGGGTGTAGTGTAGACATCAGGCCTCCGTCTTTCAATTTACAGATCTGAGGGCGGTAATTTTTGAGACTTGTTCCCCGTTGCTTCAAGATGGAGGGGGCTCGAACGACTATGGACTCTTGAGTAGCCAAATGAATACATGTAGAAGTAGAGTATACTAGAACTTCCTCCAGTCTGCTATCCATTCATCTTCATCCTATCCAGCCATCTATTCATCAATCATCCAGCCAGCCATTTGGCGGTCTTGTGTGCTAGTCGGAGGAACAGTTGCTGGGGATGCCCATGGGAATCTCCTTTGGGTGTCCAGAGTGGGATGTGTGGACCAGGATGGTCCGTCGTTCTCGTAATTATGTCTCGGTTGGCCACCAGACGCGAGCAATATTCTCTCCCTCGCTTCCCGTGTGTGTACTCCGCTATTTGTGCCAGCAGGATCATCGAGCTTTAGCTCTGGGACCCCCACCTTTCTAGTCCCGGTTGTTTAGAGCAATGCTTCCTCTCTCTCTTCTTCTGTATTCACCTAGTTGTGCTTGTTGTGCTTTTTTAACACACACACACACACACACACACACACACACACACACAGGAAACAGTCCGTAGCAGTTGTCTAACTCACAGGTACCTACTTACTGCTAGGTGAACAGAGCCATTAGGATGAAAGAAACTCTGCCCATATGTTTCCGCCTCCACCCGGGATCAATTCCCGAACCCTAGGACTACGAATCTCGAGCGCTTTCCACGCACCCGTCAGGCCCCCTAAACACCCAGGTCTGTGTGTGTGTGTGTGAGAGAGAGAGAGAGAGAGAGAGAGAGAGAGAGAGAGAGAGAGAGAGAGGAGGAGGAGGAGGAGGAGAGAGCGCGAGAGCGTGTGTCTCAGTGATAATACGCCCAGCTCGTAGTCTTGAAGTCAGGTCCCTCAGTGGCTGTTAATTAACGTAAGTGAATGAGAAAGACCTAACAAATTATTATTATACTGAAATTTTACAGAATCAACAAATCCATTAAAATGCGTCGCATTATTATCAAACATTAAACACCACAAAATTAACATTTAATAGTCATCGACCTCAATAGATTAAGAGGGTTTTTGGCTCTGGACGTTTCTGGTCAATAAGCAAATCAGTTGCCATCTTCACGGAGTGACAAACTGAGAGAGCGAGTTCGATGGAGGACTCGAGGACGGCCAACTAATCTTAGCCTGAAAGCTCACAACCTTTCGAGAAGACTCCTAATTCCGGCTACATCAACTTCCAAATATTCGCGTCTGTGTTAACAGAACATTATTTGCTACCAACTCCGGCGTATGGGAAAATATCCTGCATATGACTGATGTCTCAACACACACGAGAGAGATCAGCCATGTGTAGTATATTGTTCTCTGTTGTCACGTCATACAAGTCATAGAATACATATGTGTGAAGAGCAGTGCCTTGATAACATCATTTGGATGCCATATTCATATTTCTTATATCATGAAAGACAGAGACACTTATAGTGTCTCTCTTTTTCTCCAATATTATTATTTTGAATTAGGTGACCAATAGTCATTAAATTGCTAATTGGTTTGAAAAGTGCGCTGATTTAAGTATTTGTATCATATATCGATGTTAGAGTTAGCTAGAGAACACCGATTTCTTCCTGTTACCTCAAAGGGTCTCGCTTCAGGCCAGTCGGCGTTCAATCCCCGACCGTCCAAGGGGTTGTGCACCATCCCCCCCCCCTCCCCCGTCCCATCCCAAATCCTTATCCTAACCCCCTTTCCAATACTATATAGTCATAATGGCTTGGCGCTTTCCCCTGATATTTCTCTCCCTCCTGTCTCCCCAGTTCGCTTTTCTCGCTCTTAATTGGGCCTAATAACATAGGTATAATTTCATTCACCTGATCTCTAGGAGACTCGAACTACAGACCCATAGCGTGTGAGGCAGAGGCTCTATCTACTCAGACTCCTCACAGCTGAGTGGATAGAGCCTCTGCTTCATACGCGTGGAGTCTGTGGTTCGAGTTTCAAAGAGCCCAGGTGAATGGAATGTTTGATCCACTGTAGTGTGAATGACAAGCTATAAAGTATAATTTTCAAAAAATTATGTAAACCTAGTATATTATTTGCTAAGTCTGCAAGATGTTTGCATTCGTTTCTATGTGTGTTTCTGTTGCAAGTAATAGGCAAATATTATTTCAACTAATTTGTTCAAAACACGACACTGATTACGTTGTTCCTCCCGTATTGATCTGTATCTAATAACCCCAGTCTCTACTTTGTGTGTGTTAATCTCATAACTTCCTATACTGACATGTATTCAGTAATCCCAGCCACTCCCGTATGGTTCTGTACAAGAAAATCCCAGCCTCTCCTGTGTGGATCTTTATCCAATAATACCAGCCCCATCCAGTTTGGGCTGTGTCCGATAATCCTTGTCGCTTCCACATGGGTCTCCACACAATAATCCTTGTCGCTTCCACATGGGTCTCCACACAATAATCCTTGTCGCTTCCACATGGGTCTCCACACAATAATCCTTGTCGCTTCCACATGGGTCTCCACACAATAATCCTTGTCGCTTCCACATGGGTCTCCACACAATAATCCTTGTCGCTTCCACATGGGTCTCCACACAATAATCCCAGCCTTCCCATATAGGTCCCCAAACAATAATCCCGGGATTCCGGGCTCCTCCGTGTGAACCTGAATCTGACAAATGCGCAGTATCAACTTATGGTTAATTTGTTGACCAGACCACACACTAGACGTTTCGGTCCGTCCTGGACCATTCTCAAGTCGATTGTGAATGGTCGACTTGAGAATGGTCACGTCATTCTCTAGGTATAGGACGGACCGAAACGTCGTCGTCCCTTCACCTTCTAGTGTGTGGCCTGGTCAACATACTTAAGGCACGTTATTGTGACTCATCGCCTGCTTATGGTTCATTTGTTGTACGCTAGACAGAACTCTGCACATTCATCTGATTATCTCACCATCGAGTATAAACACCAATTTAGCTTCACTAAAGCTGTATAATGTGTGTATATCCACGTCCAGTGCTGCAAATTGACTCCATACAATGACAAAGATTTCCAATTGGTGAAAAAGTTTGTAAATAGACCGAAGTATAGGCTAAATTAATTTATGCAAATACGGAAATAACAAATTAAAATATTTTGCTGTAATAATAGCGAGAACAGGCTGCATACAGAACTAGCACCTTCACAAAGAACTAGCATACGTTCCTCGCCCACAAAACAACTAGCACCACCACAGAACTGGAACCAATAGCAAATCATTCACATTAGCGACTCTGTCGTAATTCAAATCAATATCTCCCCCAAAATGTACCCCACTTGCCTTAACCCTCATTCCTAATCTTTTCCACGGGTAACCCATCGGCTTAATCATTATCTTTAAATTCACTCTAATATGCATAAATTACAACTATCTGGATCCAATCGTTTAGCACGAGGAAACATTAGAGGAAACTCCAGGATCTTTTTAATTAATGACTCACCTTCCTAAAATCTTTTATACTCTCGTTAATTATAAATCCGGGCATCACATACATCTTCAGACTGTCCAGTGAACATGAATAACTCTTTGTTGACCAAACAACTCTCTAGTTGAATAACTCTTTAGCTGTTTGTTTTTGTTTCATCCACCAAGAACGAACACTCTTGAATAAATGTTGTACTTCAGCTATATCTTGCTCTGGTTAGGCCCCATTTAGATTATGCATTACAGTTTTGGTTGTCGTACTATAGAATGGATATGAACGCGTCCAACGTAGGATGACAAAGTTAATCCCTCAAATTAGAAACCTGTCATATGAAGAACGATTGACAAAGCTTAAATTACATTCGCTGAAAAGGCGAAGAGTTAGGGGTGACATGATAGAGGTGAACAAGTGGATGAATAAATATAACGAAGAGGATATTAATAGGGTATTAAAAGTATCAACGTAAGACAGAACACAAAACAATGGGAATAAATTGGATAAGTTTAGAGTTAGGAAAGACCTGGGTAAATACTAGTTTAGTATTTATTCAAATCGACAGGGTTGTTGATTTGTAGAATCAATTACCGCGTAAAGTGAAGGAGAAGGGATCCATTGATTCCTTCAAGCGTGTGATGAACATGTATATGAGTGGGATTGGGTGGGTTATAAATAGGAGCTGCCTCGTACGGCCCAATTGTCCTTCTGCAGTTACCCTTATTCTTATGTTCTATTACTGGAGGAAGAACAACTCTATCATGCCACTCGCTTGTAGCCTTGGATGGTTTGAGACTTTCAAACTTAAGATTTCATTTCACAGGGCAATCATTCTATCTGACTCTCACTTGGCTCCCCTGGCCGCCTGCTAAACTCCAGCCTCTGTCAATTGTGTAACACTGCTCGTCTGTTGAGACTGATCTGCCTCTTCCAACACTCTTATATTCACTTGTTATCCACAAGGGCTACTTCTAGAGCGCACGCGAACACTCGAGTCTTGTGATATCAGTTTTTTCCAGTAACTTTGTATGAATATAATAAAACGGGGAAACAATTGTGTATATTTCTCTCTTTTGCCTTCCATACCCTCCCGCTCTCTCTTTCCTTTCATGTATGGTCTCTTCTTTCCTCATTTGTTATTTGCTTTTCTTCACTGTCTCTTACTTTTTCCTCTTCTCTCTGCCTCTTACTTGCTCTTCTTGCTTGTTCTTCAACGCACATTAATATTAGCAAGGGAGTTGCAGGCCAGGTAGTGAACTTCCGTCCTGCTCTTAACCCGGCGTCCTCCTGCTAAGTAATGTTCCTCGGCTCTTGGGACTCCAACTTAAAAGGCCGAGGTTGAGGAAGGTGGTGCGGGATTAAAACCCCACGAAGCAGGTGAAATTGACTTTCAAGTAAAGGAATAACGAGATTAACCGCGTTTCGATAATCTATGGAGGAGTATAGCCGTATCTTAGGAGTCCAGGAGGAAATAGTGGTTCAGATGGATTATATTTTTTCAAAGGTCGAGTCTAGTCGTATACTTTTTTACTTCTGTTCTGCTTCGAAAAATATGTTAGTGTTGGGTTGAAGCCAAGGGGAAGTGTGTGTTTATGGTAGAGCCCAAGTCAAATTGTAATCATCGAGATTGCTCTCGTCAACAGGATGACGAAAGCGTTTCCAATTGGGTCCACTCACTCCACTTTATCATCACTTGTGTATGAAAGAGATGATTTTGTGTTCAGATAACTCAGAGGGAAGCTGAGGTAGTCTGAATAACTTCGGTTATTGGCTAAAGATTGGGAAGCAGACTATGGGTGGTTTTAATCTTGTGGCTAGATGCAACTTGTGTTTTAACTTTCATTTCAACTTAAATGCTTACTTGTCCCTTAATTTAAATGTACTTACTTCATCTGGACGTTAAGTCTGGCTTTCAACTGATGGCCGTTCATTGACTGCCCACTTTCTCAGCTAAAGTTAAGGATGGTTCAGTGTGATCTCACTGAATCAATAGAAGGGAGGTGACCAAACCACACATCAGAAGATGGAGAAACGACGACGTTTCGGTCCGTCCTGCCCCAATATCAAGTCATATGTGAGCATCCATCCAATCAATTGGAAGGTTATTACTGGTTAGGGTCACGCAGATATTGTATTGCTTTCAGAACGCCTCAAGCTGTCCTCCTCTGTCTTAATCCTTCTCATAATTTTGGCGTCGTCAGCAAACATTGAGAGGAATGAGTATACCCTCTGGGAGATCATTTACGTATATCAGAAACAGGATAGGTCCGAGTACAGAGCCCTGTGGGACTCCACTGGTGACTTCACGCCAATCTGAGGTTTCACCACTCACTGTAACTCTCTGCTTCCTATTGCTTATGTACTCCCTTATCCACTGGAGCGCACTACCAATTACTCCTGCCTGTTTCTCCAGCTTGTGTATCAGCCTTTTATGGGGTACTGTGTCAAAGGCTTTCCGACAGTCCAAAAATTCAGTCCGCTCATCCTTCTCTTTCTTGCTTAATGTTGGTCACCTGATCGTAGAACTCTATTAAGTCTGTAAGGCAAGATTTACCCTCCCTGAACCCATGTTAATGGGTTGTCACCAAGTCCCTTCTCTCCAGATGTGTTACTAAGTTTTTTCTCACGATCTTCTCCATCACCTTGCATGGTATACTTGTTAAGGACACTGGCCTGTAGTTCAGTGCCTCTTGTCTCTCACCCTTTTTTGTATATTGGGACTACATTAGCCGTCTTCCATAATTCTGGTAGGCCTCCCGTCTCCAGTGACCTACTATACACTATGGAGAGTGACAGGCAAAGTGCTCCTGCACACTTTTTTAATAGCAATGGTGAGATTCCGTCCGGGCCAACAGCCTTTCTCACGTTCCTGATCCAACAGTTGCCTCTTGACCTCATCTCTTGTAATTTCGAACCCTTCCAAGGTCACCTGGTTTGTTGGCACCTCTCCTAGCGCAGTGACCTCTCCTTGTTCTATTGTGAAAACCTCCTGGAACCTCTTGTTGAGTTCTTCACACACCTCTTTGTCATTCTCTGTGAACCTGTCCTCACCCGTTCTAAGTTTCATCACCTGTTCCTTCACTGTTGTTTTCCTCTTGATGTGACTGTGGAGTAGCTTTGGTTCGGTCTTGGCTTAATTAGCTATATCATTTTCATACCTTTTCTTAGCTTCTCTTCTCATACTAACATACTCGTTCCTAGTTCTCTGGTATTCCTCTGTTTTCTGGTGTTCTTTTATTCCGGAAGTTCCTCCACGCTCTTTTGCTCAGTTCCTTTGTTTTCATACATGCCCTATTAAACCACAGATTCTTCTTTTGCTTCTCGTTTTTTTCCTGTCGGGCCAGGATAAACCTGTTTACTGCCTCCTAACACTTTCGGGTTTCATAGTCCATCATGTCTTGTACTGACTTAGTTGTGAGTTCTATCTCATGGTTATCCCTTAGGAATTTTCTCATCTCATAATTTCCCTTTCGGTAAGCCAGCCCTTTGTTTACCAGTTTTTTTATATGGAGAATTCCTAGTTCAACCAGGTACTTAAAGATCAATACACTGTGATCACTCATTCCCAGAGGAGCTTCCAACTTAACTCCCCTTATATCCGACTCATTTAGGGTCAATATTAGATCAAGCATGGCTGGTTCATCCTCTCCACTCATTCTTGTCGGTCCCTTGATGTGTTGACTAAGAAAGTTTCTTGTTGCCACGCCCAGCAGCTTAGCTCTGTGTCCGGTCCTTCATGTGGGTCTCTGTTCTCCCAATCTATCTTCCCGTGGTTGAAGTCTCTCATGATTAGTAGTCTGGATCCGTTCCTGCTGTCCTGTGTGATTATTCACACGACAGTATTATCTTGGCAAACCTCAAGAACTGGACAGTGTCTTCCTCTCGGAAGTTGCCTCGCAGAGACCCCTCCTACAAGTCACTTGAAATAGGAGATTATCCGGAAAACTTAAAATGTAACCTTCGTTGGGTAGGTTCTAACGAGAAAAAGTTCAACTGCTTCCAGACCAATTTTCTTCCTGTGAGGGATCGTACATTATTCAGACATGCCTCTGCTCCTGACGGTGAACACAGCGGGGGATGTTAAGTTATTTAACACCGGAATATCCCATCAACAGTGTTTCCACTTCATTTTCCTGAACCTAAATGATCGTCAGCTGTATTGGTGAAAAGGGATGTTGCGTTCATCTCAATGTATCTTCCATGCCTCTTTGGTGGAGAAAACCTCATGACCTTGGGGTTAGATCACTTCACTGGTGAAGCACTGAAGTCTCCAGGAGGAGGAGGAGGAACCCTTCCTTCTCGCATCTTGAACCTGAGCTGCACCGGCCAAGAACCCTTTTGTCTTCACTTCAACGGAGGAAGAGAACCTGCTTCTTTTCCGCACGTGATTTGTAAGCGGTGTGTTGTGCTTATGGTCATTGTGCAATTTCATATGTCATGTTCCATCACCTGTCTGATCAATAATGATCCTTATTGACGAACATGCGCTACATAACATGAAAGCGGCCAAACCTTGCAGCAAATGGTGCTTTGCTTTAGTCATTCCAATCGTGAAACACGATAAAGCAATATGCAGTTGAGAGGCATTAGAGCATATTTTGTCTATATTCTATAAGCAGTGAGGCAAAGGGAGATGGCCATGAATGGCTTCGCAAATTGCAATGCTACTCAATTCCAACCGAATATCTTAAGCCTCAGTAACATAAAGAAAAAATCTGATCAAAGAGAGCAAGGGTGAGAACCAGAGAATGTACGTCAAGGAAGATCTTAGGGAAAAAACTACAAAGATAATGGGGAATTGTTTTCGCTGTCGGGCAGGAAAGGCTTTGACGTAGAAGTTCAATCGTACCACCCACAACTCTTACCCCTTTGTACCCCTTTGTTGCAGAGTGGTATATTCGCTGATTCTACCCCCTTCTGGACCCCCCATCCATTGTCTATATTCCCCCTCCCACTCCCTCATTCTCTCTCTCTCTCTCTCTCTCTCTCTCTCTCTCTCTCTCTCTCTCTCTCTCTCTCTCTCTCTCTCTCTCTCTCTCTCTCTCTCTCTCTCTCTCTCTCTCTCTCTCTCTTACTGATGGAGGCGATTCTCTCATTCTATCAAAATTTGAGCGGAGCAGGTAATTACGAGTGGTTTAGGCGGCGAGCCAGTATATCTATATAGCAAATGGAATTGACGCGAGGACTAAGAGCTGGGACTTGAGGACGGACTGTGGAGTTTGAAATTAACTTCAGCGGAACGCGCCCTTCAGCGACATGCGTCAGGTCCAGTTCAAGCGCAGATCGCTGCACGTTACGTCACTCGTTATCACTGTTCAAGTTCCTCGCTGGATGTTCTGTCATTCGTTATCACTGTTCAAGTTCCTCGCTGGATGTTCTGTCACTCGTTATCACTGTTCAAGCTCCTCGCTGGATGTTATACTGATGATAATCTTTGATGAGTGTTATATTGTTTATCTTTGATGTTCTCATTGATGATCTTCGTTGGGTGTTCCTGTTGATGGTCTTTGTTTGGCTGTTGATGATATTCGTTGGGTTTTACACCATTGAAGATCTTTGTTGCTCGTTTTATGAATTCCTAATTTTATTATGCTTAATATTACAGATTTAAAAGGGCTTCAGTGATTAATTAACTGCTTTCTGCAAGGCCTTGCTGGTTACAATTACTAAAAATACTTGATATAGGATCTTATCTTTATCATCTTGTTGTTTGTCCAATTTTTCGTGACAAGACCAAATAGAACGTTTTCCGGGTTAGAAAAATCTATATTTAGACTATGAATGTATTGCGTTCCACTATTTCGTTTTTTATCGGGTCCTGGTGTGGATTTTGTAGGTTAAAATGACGAGTTGCGGTGACCAAATCCTCGCGAACATTCCGAAGTCGCTTTTCAGTGTTTCCATTATGTATATAACTTAATAAAAGTCTGGAACCTTTAAAATTCTCTTTCTGGAACTCCATGGAACCTGTAAAATATATGTAGTGTCAAATATTCCTCATAAATATTTATGAAATATTACTTTCTTTGGAAACGACATGAACAAATTTATTTAACCTCTAATGTGGAAATAACTGTAACAGAATGTAAACATTTTTGTTTCTGGGTCGTATGTGATTTCTTATCTCCATAGTATTTTAAATGGTTAATATTTTTTTCAAACTTGGTTTTGACCTTTGTCACAGCTTAAGGAAGCTTTGACAACTTAAGAAGACAACTTGAAGGTACCTGAAGGCTTCCTACTCTTTATCCAGAGCTGTGACACATAGCTTCATAAGAGTTAGGGGAGATATGACCGCGTGCAAAATTCTCAGGGAAATTTATTGAACAGACAAGGATAATGTTATTAGCACGGGTGGTATACACATAAGGGGACAGATGAAAAATGTGGACTCAAATCTGTTGTAGAACATTTTGAGATATATTCCACTGTCGGTGTATTAAACAAGTCGAATAATCAAAGTAGTAAAAAGCTAGACACAGACTTTATAGACAGTTTCAAATATAGAAATGATAGAGCGTCGGGAGGTCATGAACCTGTACACCAGTTTCAATGAATGTTAAGAGGCATCGGTTGGACATAATTTCAACCACTTGGGCTGGACGGTACAGCGACGGTTTCGCTTTTTGCAGGTCGGCGTTCAATCCCTGACCGTCCAAGTGGTTGGGCACCACTCCTTCCCCACCGTCCCATCCCAAATCCTTATCATGATCCCTTCCAAGTGATATATAGTCGTAATTACTTGGCACTTTCTCCTGATAGTTCCTTTCCCTTCATCCCCTACAAGCACATTTTCGTGAGATCGCTCACACACACACACACACACACACACACACACACACACACACACACACACACACACACACACACACACACACACACACACACATGCATGTGAGTGGAAAAGATGCCTGGAAATGTATCCTTCATTGTAGGAATCTCCAGCAAATTAAATTTCCAACAAAACGAAAATGTCGCGGCGAGTTCAATAAATAAGCAGCAGCAAAAGTAAGAGAAATAAAACTTAATTTCATTAGTTGACCAAGGGATGGAAGGGCGAACTTAGAAACCCAAAGCTCGACCCAACCAGCTCATCTAGGCGAATTTATCTAATGGAAGTGAAGACACTCATGCAACTTGGATCAAGCATCAATGTAAACACAGAACTTACATAGTCTGTATTTACCTCAAATACATCAATACACTGAGTATAAACTTTCGAGTTAATTAAGAAGGCCTTACTTAGTTAATCTGTTTCTGTTGCAGGTATGGTGACCGATCCCAGCAACTCCGCAACTTAACGACCAATTACGGTAAGTGGGGCTACCCTGGCTCTTTAACGACCGTACCAGATGCCATCGACACTTTTAAGTACTACTTATTGACACTTCTTCGGGTTTTACCGGCCCATCAGTGCCATTTTATCAGAGGTCGAATGACCGGCTTCTCGACCACCCGAAGATTGAACTCCAGCTTCGGCTGTCATGTTGATCTATCGTATAATTACTCGTATAATCTTAGTTATTATTGCAAGTATAATCAGGGTTATATTTAATAGTAAAATCATATGAATTAATTTTCGCTTCCTAGTAGGCGTTTTGGGGGAGTAATGAGCTGGTTCGTATCTGTGTGAGGTATAGCATCGTGACACTCAGGGTTCAGCGCCACACTCAGGGTTCAGCGCCACACTCAGGGTTCAGCGCCACACTCAGGGTTCAGCGCCACACTCAGGGTTCAGCGCCACACTCAGGGTTCAGCGCCACACTCAGGGTTCAGCGCCACACTCAGGGTTCAGCGCCACACTCAGGGTTCAGCGCCACACTCAGGGTTCAGCGCCACACTCAGGGATCAGCGCCACACTCAGGGATCAGCGCCACACTCAGGGTTCAGCACCACACTTAGGGTTCAGCGCCACACTCAGGGTTCAGCGCCACACTTAGGGTTCAGCGCCACACTCAGGGTTCAGCACCACACTTAGGGATCAGCGCCACACTCAGGGTTCAGCACCACACTTAGGGTTCAGCGCCACACTCAGGGTTCAGCGCCACACTCAGGGTTCAGCGCCACACTCAGGGTTCAGCACCACACTCAGGGTTCAGCGCCACACTCAGGGTTCAGCGCCACACTCAGGGATCAGCGCCACACTCAGGGTTCAGCGCCACACTTAGGGTTCAGCGCCACACTTAGGGTTCAGCGCCGCACTCAGGGTTCAGCGCCACACTTAGGGTTCAGCGCCACACTTAGGGTTCAGCGCCACACTCAGGGTTCAGCGCCACACTCAGGGTTCAGCGCCACACTCAGGGTTCAGCGCCACACTCAGGGTTCAGCGCCACACTCAGGGTTCAGCGCCACACTCAGGGTTCAGCGCCACACTCAGGGTTCAGCGCCACACTCAGGGTTCAGCGCCACACTCAGGGTTCAGCGCCACACTCAGGGTTCAGCGCCACACTCAGGGTTCAGCGCCACACTCAGGGTTCAGCGCCACACTCAGGGTTCAGCGCCACACTCAGGGTTCAGCGCCACACTCAGGGATCCGCGCCACACTCAGGGTTCAGCGCCACACTCAGGGTTCAGCGCCACACTCAGGATTCAGTGCACGGACGCACTCACACACACGCGCGCACACACGGTAGATGGGGTACCAAGATGCGCCCGGGTCTCTCTCTAACCTTCATCCCCCCCCCCCCTTCCTCTCTTCCCTTATACCAACTCTCTCCGCCGTCTCCCTCTCTCTCTCCCCTCTCCCCTTTCACTTCCATCATCCATCACTCACCTCTCTCTTTCTTTCTCCACCCTCCTTTACCTCTCCACCCATCTCCTCCTCCTCACCTTCCATCATCTACTTTCCACCAACTAAAGGAAAATGTATTTTTGTTTATCAACACATTTAGGTAAACAATATTGTGTAAGCTATGAAGGGGAGTACAGTGTGTATCAAGGACTAGCTGCGTGTTGCTGAAAGTCCCCACCACACGCGGTGGTTAGTCGTAGAAGCCCATGTGTTCAGTAGTCTGCACTAGCAAATTTTGGGTTCGTTATGATAAATGTTTGAAAAGTCTACGGAAAACACATCGCCTATATCACACGTGACGACATAAAAATTGCTATTTCATTAGAAAGTATGACGCAAGAACCGTGCCGGACTGGCCTATGACACTCCCATACCCCGCACGGGTGGACGTTTAGTGAGGCTAGCCCCAAGCGTCGTGCCTCAAACCTTGAACAGACGCAGATAGACATTCTCTTGTAGATTCATGGATAACCTGGGGGGGGGGGGGGAGTGGGGAAGAATAGTCTGTCTCTTCTCCATTGCTATTGCACCCCCTCTACTTACCCCTTCTCCCCTTTCCATTATTTCCTCCAATCTAGAACTTTTTCAGTGTCAGTAGTTAACAGGTGGAATGCGTTAGGCAGTGATGTGGTTGAGTCTTATTCTATACCAAGTTTCATATGTAGATATGATAAGAGTCAAGTAGGCTCAGGAATCTGAACATCAGCTGATTGACGATTGAGCGGCGGGACCAAAGAGCCAGAGCTCAACCCCCGCAAGCAGAACTAGACGAGTACAACTAGGTGAGTACACATATATGTACATAATTATATTTTGTCTCCAGTCAGACCTAAATAAATGGAGCAATATCCACCATTAATAGGTGGGGACTCCTAGGTACAGTTCAGCTTCATCCATGCTGCATCTATTCATCCATCTGTTTGTCCTAATCCTGTGTTATCATGATGGGTTATATTTGTGAGTTGGTATCCAAAAAAAAAGGTAATCCTCAACCTTGTATTCTGTGCGGCGAGCTGGTTATTTGCTGTCAATCTTGCAGAAGTTTCCAATTGCTTCAAGTTTATAGGTATTTCGCTCCCTATTTATATATCTCAGAAACTGTTCAATAGATTTACTTTAAATATTCCAATAGTTGTATTATTTATTTTGTCATTTTGATGTATTTAACACCGATATTAACAAGTATCATAACTAATTCAACTTAAACTGAAGCTCGCTTTGACTTTCACACGCTATTTTTCATATAAATTACTACAAATGCAAAAATATATAGAAAATATTATCACTATGCTTACTTTTTACAAATACTTGTCCAACTGGCTTTGTACAGTAATTTGGTAGGATTTATCAATGATATATTTTTCATGTTAAAGCTACCATGCCTAAATTGTTAAAATATTTGATGCTACTGTAACAATTCCTGATTATTTCTAAAATATGGAATATATAACTGATTAGTTATTAAACCTCGCGGTAGTGCATATTTATAGCAGAACAAGCAAGGAATTCTTTATTTTCCAAACTCACAGTTTCCTCACCTCAAATGCTTTTGCATTGTTGGAACATTTATATCATAAGAATTTAATAGCACTGATATAAAAAAACATATTCAGACATTTTTTTTATTGCTTTAATTCTTGATCGCTTTTAATATCACTCTCTGTGTATTTCATTTTTTAATGGCTGAATTATAATTGTATTTCGAATGATCATTGAAGTTTAAGATAATAGATTTTATTACATTCAGTGGAAATGTATATATTAAATGGAAATGTATATATTCATTTTAATTTATATGTTCAATGCAATTTTAATACTGAATGGAATTCAGTATTGAATGAAATGTCAATGGAATTTTAAATATTCAATGGAATATGATATATTCATAGCAATTTAATAAATTGAGAGGGATTTACTATATTGAATTGAATTTAATGTATTTAATGGATTTCAATGACATTTTATACAATGGAATTTAATGTTTATTATAAAATCCAATTACAAAAATTTAATTGGTTATAAACTATTATTGAGAGCCAGTATGTGAATCCTTACATTATCAGCAGTTGAGTATTAGGGAGGAATTGATTGTCGGAAAGGCATCTGGAACCGTGAAGGGGGATCTGGATTGAGAACGGGAAATAAAAATTATATTGTGTTGGTCTGTGTTGCACTGTAAGACGGACGCTCCACCGGCTGGAATTTCCGTCAGCTGAAGGCTCTGCTATTTCCAGAGAATTTTTTTTTTCTCGGCGCTGATCAAACAACCTTTCGTTTCCAGGGCTTTCCTGAAGAACGAAAAGGGGTTTGCCTTTATTTTTTACCGCGGTTGGTCCATGAAAATACCATTTTAATCGGTGCTTTCTTTTCCTTAATCATAATGTCTGACTTACATCTTTACTCACATTCACTATGCTATGTTCACGATACAGGCTATTTAAGTATGATATTATGATATCTCTCAAGCCGTAGTTATCGCTAATGACCCAATTTACACATTTAGAATCAACGATGCGTTGTATAACGCCGCAACCAGGTAATGGTAACCAGTGACCCACTACAGGTAGGGGATATCACTTCCACTGACCCCACAGGAAGGTATTATCACCTCCACTGACCCCACAGGAAGGTAATATCACCTCCACTGACCCCACAGGAAGGTAATATCACCTCCACTGACCCCACAGGAAGGTATTATCACCTCTACTGACCCCACAGGAAGGTAATATCACCTCCACTGACCCTCTAGGAAAGTAATGCCACCACCAGGGACCCCCAGTGGCAGATAGTGACACTATCAATGAGACACACTAGCACGGCATGCCCAAAGCATGACACGAGGTCATGCTGGATATGGACTTGTTTCATGATTGAGCCAGCGTCATTTATGAAGTGGTTCAGTTTAACCAGAAGCGTACGATCCTGGCCAGCCCACCTGATCTATTTAGGTTGATGTCCGTTTGCCCGACGTAGCGTCAATTTTTCGCCGCTCTCAAAATCAGTAAACCACTTTAATTTGAACGTAACTAGGTACTCAGGACCACAAGTAGCCCATCTATCACGGCCGATTCATCAGAAGCGTCAATATTAGGGTGCTCTAATATGTGCATATTCTTCGGATTTTTTACGATTTAGGCGATTTATTTACAAAGTGCAGTTTATAAGGCAAAGGGGCGAAGTAGGATGGGTTGTCATATATGCCAGTGCCAGGTGACACAGCTGTTTAACACAAGATAAGTTTGGCACCTTGGTGACACATGACTTTGCCTTACACTCCCAGTCAACAATTTTACATCGAAAATGCAAAAATTTATAATATTTATGCTAATTATACCATGCTAGGTGTAATTAAGGACTCATTTTGGTACTGGAAATTGGGTTAACTAGAAAAAATAGGTAACAAATTGCTTATTTAAAATTAATAATAGGTAATAAAATACAGAAGGAATACAAAATAGTAAATAAGAGAAATTAGAATAACATATTAGTTTATTAATTCATTTCAAATAATATAATGATTAATAGTAAAAAATACAAAAGTACAACTCTTTAACACCAAAAATATCCATTAATTTTATCTGCAATAATACATTTATTGAGGTTTATGGGTCATAAATTTACGAGTGTTTGTATTGTGAAAATGTTTCTGGCAGCAATAATTTGTTTTTCCGTCAGCATTATAAAGTGTGTGTGTGTGTGTGTGTGTGTGTGTGTGTGTGTGTGTGTGTGCGTGCGTGCGTGCGTGCGTGCGTGCGCGCGTGTACTCACCTAGTGTGTGCATTTGAGGGCGCGCGTGTCTGTGTAATTGTCTTTTACATTTCATAGGTCAGTACAAGGATTCTGTTTCCAAGATCTTAAAATTATATTCATTATAATGCTTATCAAATTAATTTCAACCATTTTACTCAACATATTTCCATGTGCTAACACTGAAAAGGTTCTTCTGGCATCCCTCTGATATGTTTGTCTCTTGTTTTATCTATTTTCCCTTGTTCTATTGTTCCTAGTTGAGAACATTGCTTCATTGTCTCTTAATAATTACCTCTGTTCCTTAAAATTCTTCATCTTCTTTAGAGCGATGATGTCTAATTCCCCTCAGCCTGTTCTCGTAGCACAGGCCATTCAGCTTAGGAACGAGCTTTTTGTGAGGATTCCATACCGATGCTATATACTCATGAAGGAAGAATTCCATACTGGGACTGTACGAACCGAAATGCTTTTTTGTCCATGTTACGGCTACTTTGGGCCAGTACCCGGGTTCTTGATGTTAATACCTCATTTTCTATATCCGACCCCAAGTCAGTGGTAAGCTTTGAAGAATAAAGAATAAAAGGGGGGATAAACAATACACAATCACACCTTCGCCAAAATATTAACACCTTCACCACTATATATATTATATTAAAGTATTACTACATGTATTTACAAAGTCTCTCTTTCACTCGGGACACACTACATCGGCAGTGTTCACCAATCCCGGTGAATCCACTTTCCAGGTACACGTCGCCCACACCTAATGGCAAACACCGGCGAGTTAACCTTCTGCAACTTGGGCCAGTTCACACATACCATATCTTAACGATGTGCCAATACCCCACCTCCACTCTCCAGATACACACTGGCAGAGGCATTCAGCAACACGCTGACAGGGGTCTCAAACAATCACATACAGGGGTAGCTAGCACCATACAGAAGTCTCTAGCAGCACGTCTCAACAGACACACTGTCGTCGTGTAACTCTTTCTGGACAATCCTGGGTATGTCGGCCCATCCAGCACTGCATAAACCAGCAGCTAACACACTGCTATAACCGACGGAGACTGTTTGCCCTCTCACAGGACCAAGTCAAGAGTTCTTGGACTGCCCAAGGTGAACTGACCTCGACGCAATCGCCTGCTTACGTCACCTCTGTGAACATAAGTCATTAACAAGACAGATAGTATACTGGGTGACCCCTAGGGTAACACCCTTACACCGGGAAATTGACATTGACATTGTAAATTGTAGCCACGACCAAGATGACGTTGATCTCAATATGCCACCCACTAGAAGTCATCATCATCGACCTCCTCTTCTAACTGAAGCAGAAAACCGGAGCCTTTCACTGATATCACGCCACCACCAACAGATGGGGTTGTCTGCGTAGCACCCAATACCGGGGAATTGGAGTGCAGACCCATAGATGGCGCCGAAATTGCCACTCCACACTCCTTCAACGGTGTCGATACTGTAACAGTCCAATTTCATGACGATTAGACAAGAATTTGGCAGACTGACATTCATTGCTGACAGTATTTTGCTAATGTTGGCCTCTGATATTGAATTCGGGAATGTCTTTTGCTAGGTTTTTGTCTTTTTTCTACAACCTGATTTTCCTTTTATTCTTTGTGGGTGTCTGGGACTTCTCGTTCCTGCTCCCACCCCTCATAACTTCGCATCTTGCTGAATTAAAGTCAAGCAGCCTTAAATGTATATTTGGTCTATATAGGAATATCCTTTAGTAGGTTATGACAATTTCCCGCTTTCCCCATTATTTTCCTAATGAAAAAAAATAATCATTTTGCCTCCTTTGAAAACATTGATATAAATGAGGCAATTTCCTCGGTCATATTGTTGATTTATACTCGACATGGGATGGGCCTCACCGCCGACCAATGTGATACTCGACGAGATACCTATCTCCACTCTCTTATATCAAGTTGCTTTCCGTGACCATTTTCCTCCTTCCTGAGAGATACAACGTCAACCCCTTTACCAGAACTCCAGATATACCTGCCAGAAAGGGAGGTGTAGTTGGAGTCAGATACACCTGAATTTCTGAAAAGAAAACTCTTGTACGAGAGAGAGTATCAAATGACTTCTGATAATCATGGAATACGCCGTCTGTTAATCGCATTCTTGACTGATTTCTCTACATTTTTAATGATTCTTTTGGCGTATCCTTGCTGACTATTTGATAAACATAATTTCTGTTCTAAGTACTGCATGGACCTGCTTTGAATCAGCTTGAAGCAGGTATGAAGAATGTGTGAAGTACCTGTCGCACGGTATGCAAAATATAACCCCAAAAGGCTTCTTCCGCATATATCAAGCAAAGACCAGGAAGATGGCGGGTCCTTTGGAAAATGAGTTCTGGCATGGACCTGATAATGGCAAGAAAGTGACTAGTATCAATTAGGAAATCAGTAGGAGCCGTTAGGAGGATTCGAACGTAAGCTCTATATACTCCCAGGCAAACACCTAGGTGACTGGTGTTCTAAATAAGTACTCGGTCTCTGTTTTTACAAGAGAAAAACTTGATATATTACTTCTGAACACATTATGTAGGTGGTGAAGAGGGCAAGTTGATTTAGTAATTTCTAGGGAGGAAGTTATTAAACAGATTGAAAAATTACCACCGAACAGGTTTCTGGGACCGGACGAAGTGTTTGCCCAGCTCCCCAAAAATAAAATACATGACGACCTTAGTGAATCCTTTACTATTAAAGTTATGAAACCATTACAATCGAGCAAAATAACGGAATACTAGAGAGTGGAAATATTGTTCTCGAAATAGATTTAAAGGATTCAAAAATGGCTTTAAGGTGAAATAGCTTCAATAGCTTAAAGTCAAAGAAAGATTGGCCGATGCAGTTCAATACTGAAAAACGTAGGATTTTGAGGTGTGGTAATGATGATAGTTACCAGATATCACACACACATCTGAAAACCAGATGTGAAGACCTTTTGGTCCATCCTGGACCGTTATTAAGTCTTTCCTGATGTGTGGGATAGGCGAATAATTATGTGACTTACTAATTGTTTATCAGCTGGACAGTATTGAACTTTGAATGAAAGAAAGATCAGGGAGTCATGTTAGTAAAGCTTTAAAGCTTAACAAATAAATGAATAAATGCTCGGAATATGTCAAATTGGATTCCGGAATTTATTTATAGAAGCGTTGGCAATAAAACAACTAATGTTATGTCTTCAGCTGGAGAGTTGAATCTAAATTTCAATGGGATTATACCTGCGACAAAACCTGAGGATTGAAAGCACATGATGATCCATTAGGAAATTGCATTATACACAGTAAAGAATATATAAACAGTATGTTTCATTAAAAATATTGACAAATGCATGCTCATAAGTCAAACATCTATTTTGTAAAATCCAAAGGATGATAAAAGACATCACACTTCCCATAACTCTTCCGAACTTGTATAATATTTGAGAACCTAGGAAATTAAAGGGTTGCCAAAATGCAAATATATCAAGGCTTTACCAAGAACAAAATTACAAGTTACTGTAAGTTAAACCAAAACAAGGTAACTTTCTGGGTAGTAAAACCCCACACGGAAATAGTGAAACCTTTAAAAATACAAAACCAAATCACCTTTCATACCAGATCTTTACACTAGTGGCATCTTGGTAGGTCTTTCACTACCTGAACTAACTTTCTGGAGCAAGCTTGGGTGAGAGTTATTTCTTATGTTAGAGTTATTTCGTTAGAACAAGACGAAGAAAACCACTTTCAGGAAAAGTCTACTTACCAAAAAGTTCACCGCACTCAGTATTCTATCATAGCTCACTATTTACTGGAAATTTTTTCACACCAAAAGCTCCCCACACACTGTTCTAACATCCAACAACGCCTGTGACTCCTCTATTCATGATTCACCAAGATTTCTATGGTGAAGGCAATACGCACACAGATGGTTCAACACAGCTTTCTCACTCGCTACTTCTCCTGGACTAGGCACTCAGTGTTGGTCCGGTTCCACCAATTTTACGCCCAATTCACTTTATACTTCACGTTCAACCACTTGGGCTGGACGGTAGAGCGACGGTCTCGCTTCATGTAGGTCGGCGTTCAATCCCCGACTCTCCAAGTGGTTGGGCACCATTCCTTCCCTTCGTCCCATCCCAGATCCTTATCGTGATCCTTTCCCAGTATTATTGAGTCATATAGAGTAGGTGCTTTCTCCTGATGTTATCTTCCATTCCCTTCCCTTCACTAGATTGAACCATGGTTCAAAACCATTGAACAAGCTGATTCTGACGCACCGCGTTAGCCAATGTGGTTCCTCCACACGTGCTCACCTTCAAGTGTAAACAGATGAATGTTTACAACTCAAATTAGCCTCGACAGTCTGGCAACCAATACTAGCATCAACAATTCTTCAGCCAGGGCTTATTTTACATCAGTATTTGGATCCATTGTCATTGAGCATTATGTTCAAACATGTTACACGTGTATGCTAACACTGAGTCCCTTTTATTTCTGCTTAGTACTTCAACTTCTTTATGCACTCATGTAGCAATCTGCAAGACTGAATCTGCAGGACATCTCAGCCCTGGCCTTCCTGAACAGTTTTGCACCAGTGAATATTGCAACCTGTCCTCTTGCAAGGTGAGGGTGGATGGAGGCACAGTCTAACAGCAAATATCTGAAATTTCTAATTTCACACTATACCCAAGTACTTTCAATTCAGGGACTCAAACAATCGATTTAGTGTGTTCATTACATATATTTTTAAATACACAGACAACACATACAACAGATAAATTAATCACTCTCCGGATAATGTTCAGTTCTCAGTGATTATGAGGGGGAAGAAAATATTAAATTAACCTCACTATGGTTGTGAGTGCGTTACAGCGTAGCCTAATACCAACCAATCCTCCTGAAATGATGGTACTTATAGTAACTATTTGGCCGAAAGTACCATCAAGTGGTGATGGACCATCAATAAACCACTTACTGTGCTATTAATTTTATAGTGTACAGACAAAAATAACGCTAGAAAATCAGTTTTAATATTACAAGGTCTGCTATAACACACATGTTCTATATTAGGTCAGAGATAACATGTAGTTGGCCCTAGGATAGTTTGGTTTCACTGGCAGGGCGCTGGAAAGCTACTTTATAAAGAAACGTTCTCCACCGTACTCAATACGACGTTTAATCGCAGTCTATTAAATTAAATTAACATTGAAATTATTATAAATAAAACCACTGGCAATAAAATTAAAACATAAAAATTAATAATAAAACTAGACAATAAACTCTCAATAAACTGCAATTTTAGAGCTATCAATATTTCAGTTAAAAACTCGCAGATGTCGCGTGAAAGTGATTTTAGTGAAATTAAAAGGTTCAGTAAAATTAAAAGTTCTGTAATTATGAAGTTTTTCGGATAATGAGTATCGGTTTCGACATGTTAAGTTGGATTCCTAAGTTCAAATGCTTCTGGTTAGACAAAATCCCTTTAAATTTTAAGCACGTAAAGTACTTCAATACTCAACTTTTAGAACAGATTTCAGTAGTGACTCGTAGGCGCTCTCTGCTCCATCAGTTTTTGCCCCTTGAGTTTATACAGAAAAGGGGCTCAGAGAAGGCCCAAGGACTGAGCATCATGGGATCTCACTTGCCCCTCTAGCATGTGCTCACTCACCATGGCTTGTTGTTTCCTGTCTATCAGATACTCCCACACCCAGTGAAGCGTTTTCCCAGCTATTTCTGCATATATTTTGCCTTTGGAGAATGGTATCATAGCCAGAAATTGCAGTGTGTTCAACATCCCTGAATTGTTTTGGTTACCTGTTGTAGAGCTCTGTCACGTGTGTCAGTCATTGTATTGTTAGCGAAGCTGCGGCTCTTCCTGGCGTATCTCCGGCACGTTGGCATCTCCAGTTTCCATCAACCAGATGGCCTGGTCGGAAATAGGGCCGCGGGGAGGGCATTGACTCTCGAGACTACCATAAGGTATCATCAGTGTATGTCCTCTGGTTAGTCTGTTATTCATTCTGAATATTGTTCTTCTGTGTACGTGTTAAATAAATCCTCAGAATCTTGCAAGTTGTTATCATGTCCATTTCTGCGCTCTCTTTCTCTCTCTCTCTTTCTCTGTCTCTGTCTGTCTGTCTGTGTCTGTCTGTCTCTCTCTCTCTCTCTCTCTCTCTCTCTCTCTCTCTCTCTCTCTCTCTCTCTCTCTCTCTCTCTCTCTCTCTCTCTCTCTCTCTCTCTTGTTTGGTGAGATGAAGAGCAATTTCCATAGTCTTTCATCGTTGCTGAATCCTTTGCATATCTTCGGGTCTTTTTTTTACTTCTGTGTTTTATTAAGTGCGAGTTCTATACCTGGGCAATATTGGTTTTCATATTGGTTGTATATTGCATTTGGAAGGCTCCTTTGTTCAAGGTATAATGGGTATTTGCACAATGCCATGTTTGGCATATCCACTATGCATTGTTTGGTTTGCATGCGCGTGACATTAGATTTGGGGCTTTGTTTACTTTTAGTCTTCCTCATTTACCTGAGCAGGAAACTGTTTTTTCTTCTATTGTACTGCTATTTGGGGACCTTTTGACCTTTCATGCCCTCAACTTTGCACTGATACTGGTTAATAGGACTTAGTGGCTAATTTTCAAACCACCATTGATGTGTGTGTGTGTGTGTAACTGGTTCTGCAGTGTGTTGTAGAACACCTATGCTCTGAATTATTACTATTAGTTTTACATCATTATCAAGCATTTACGCTAGGAAGTATAATTCCTCTGAACGCTAATGTACATTCTGAACAGAATGGTCTTTTGTATCAAGTATATATTTACCACTATTTCGTTGCACTATGCGCACAACACACGCATGTTTAAACCCGAAAGAGTTAGGATCATTAACTAGAGATTAGTGAACCCTTTACCGAGTGGTAACTTTTTCTCCAAGCACCAGCATGGATTCCGCGTTGGCAAATCCTGTTTAACGAGCCTCCTGGATTTCTATGACAGAACAACAGCGATAAAAAGTGGAAAAGGAAAAATGTTCTGTTTATTCTTGAATTATTACTAGATGTGTTATTCATTTCCACACAAGAAATTGCTTAACTCAAGCACTAGTAAATGGGAATGTGATGAATTGCATTACAGACGACCTCTTTGACAGGAACCAAAAGTTGTAGTTAGGGGAAAGTATGAGTATGCAGACGTAAGTTTTAAGTACAAATACGATTCCTGATATAAATAAATTACAAAAGTAGGAAGTAAATGAATTTATTTCAATTGTTATAAATGCTGAAAAATAATGGATAGAATCATACCGCACAAGGATCATGATGACATCTAGGTAAACAAAAAAAAACACACAATTTAAATGTGAGTAAGGCAAGTAATAAGAATTCGAGAGGGAGTTAAACATTTCATTCAAATATTTTGAACGGAAGCTACTCTCCGCAGTTCCTATCAAGTTCAAGATTTGACACTTCTGAGTTCCTATCATTCCTAGCTAAGCAATTACACGTTCCTGTACCTGGGATAACATCTTCAGCATATGTGAATCTGAGATGATAGAATAGCTTTTAGGAACCTATGGAAGAAGACTTCCATAGGATGTATGTCCCATTATGGCGGGCGTCTTCCCTCGTTAACTTCCGCGGTGGTGTGGGTGGCGGTGGTGTGGGTGGCGGGGGTGTGGGTGGCGGGGGTGTGGGTGGCGGTGGTGTGGGTGGCAGTTTAAGTAAACATAACCAAATTAAATGTTGACTCGTACCAGAGTTAAAGGTATTACAATATAAGGAGTGGCTAAGAGAGCTGAATCTCGTTAAACTTGGAAAATTTGAATCGACGAGACATGATAACGACTTATAATATTTTCGATCATGTTTGGCATGATAAATAATTTGATAGGGGTTGAATTAGAGGATATATACACAAATTTAAGACAAAGATGTTAGAAAGAGATTTTGTAACAAAATAATATTCAGGATATGGAATGAGCTAGGAGATTTTATAAATTAACGTACTATATAGTTTGGAAAAAGATAGCCAAAAAAAAATAAATCAGTAAATTACATTGATTAAAAATTATCTGAAGGCAAATTGAAGCTCCCCATGAAAAAAATATGTAGGTGAGGACATCCAGGTGGGCACACACACATATTAATTAATATATAATATTTTACACAACATCGAATTACTTTAGTATCGGTCTTGTTAGCGACGTGAAAAGCAATTTCTGTAAGCGTCAGAGTCATCGCTTTCCGATGGCGGCGATGACTTTGTACTGGCGAGCGCACCTATTCATCAAGCAGAATTTGGCGACCGAACGGCCACCTTTCCTCCATGGTCATGCCGAAAGGAAATAAGAACACATTTCATCTGAAGTCAGTTTGGAAGATTCAAACACGATTCATGCATAAGTTACCAGTCCAGAAGGGCTAATTTTCTTCATCCCTGGCAATTCCAGGGGGCAGATATAACCACGGCAATTGCATCAGTGACCAGTCCGGAGGGTATACAGACACACCTGAGACACGACCACTCCTTTTGTCACTCAAAACAATTAAAGCAACAAGGACTCATTTGATGGTTTGCAGTTTTCAGTCTAAATATGTTTAATAACATTATTACGGGACGATGTTATGTATGACGACTTTATTATACGCACAAAGACAGGAGTTAGCAAAATTTACAAATTGGGTAAGGAAATAGAGCCGCGCGCGCACACACAAACCACATAACATCAGTGGCATTCGCAAGATTTGCTTCCTGTGGAGCTTCAGGCTGTCAAGAGCCTTCCAACAATTCTTTTCTGCTATTTATAAATAATGCTTGGTGACTAAACCACACAATAGAAGTGGAGACGGCGACGTTTCAGTCTGTCCTGGACCATTATCACAATCGACTTGATGATGGTCCAGGATGGACCGAAACATCGCCGTCTCCCCATCTTCCTGTGAGTGGTTCAGTCATCATATTTTCAGTCACGTTATTGTGACTCATCGTCTGCAAATAGTTCTTGTGATTGAGTCTGTAGTTAAACGCACACACGCGCGCGCACACTCACACTCACGCTCGCGCGCGCGCGCACACACACACACACACACACACACACACACACACACACACACACACACACACACACACACACACACACACACACACACACACTCTCACACTCACACACTCTCACACTCACACTCAAACACACAAACACAGAGGAATCTTTATACAAGTTGACTGACAGTTGAAAGGCGGGATCCACCCCCCGCAACCACAACTAGGTGAGAACAAGTTTTAATAACATCGTTGCCCTCTTGGCTAGAACGTGGAAAAATATTTCACACTTTTTATGGCTAATTATTTGCCTTTACCTTCTCTTTGAAATATATTTGGAAAATCGAGGCTGTAACTCGATTGATGTGCGTTAAGTGGTGTGCGTATATACTTTTATGTCTATGAGATGCGTGTGTGTGTGTGTGTGGACGCGCGTATGTACGCATGTGCGAGACGCATGCGATAAACAAAATACAAAGTCTAAATTTGGCCTTCTAAATATTGTGCGAACACAATATTAGAACACATCCTGTGCTGACACATATTGGCCATCGTAACACCCTTCTCTAATACTCTGTAGTAGACGGACGATTGTAGGTCTTTCTGTGATGTGCACAACCACTTGGACTGGACGGTAGAGCGACAGTCTCGCTCATGCAGGTCGGCGTTCAATCCCCAACCATCCAAGTGGTTGGGCACCATTCCTTCGCCTCGTCCCATTTCAAATCCTTATCCTGACCCCCCTTCCAAGTGCTATATTGTCATAATGACTTGGCGCTTTCCCCTCATAGTTCATTCATTCATTCTGTGGTGTGCAGTACATCACACTAACGACCTAGTAAAGATGTTCTAACGTTATTCTTTTTATGATGTCTCGGAGATTAGTTTGGGAAGAAATTGTTTGATAGATCACGCAGAAAAAACTCAATGTGCACTTGGACGTTCTAAAGATTTTGGGCTTTTTTAAGATTGTGGTCGTTCTCAGAGATTTTGGCCGTTCTTGGGAATCCTAGCTGTTCAAGGTAACTCTACCTTGTGCCTCAGCACTCTCTGCGTTCTTTCCTCTTCTTTTCAGAACAAGAATAATATGACTCAATTACCTTTGAGAGGTTGAGTCATGAGAAGCTGTGTGCGTGTTCAGTTTGCAAGCCTTCGCTTTCACTTTATGTAAAATAAATTATTTACTGAAAAAGATTTCAGCTCGTATATGTATAAAACGTAAATGTTAAAACTCTGAGAGATTAATTTTGCTCTAGAGTTTGCTTCACGAGCTGTTTATTTTTGTATTTTTTTTTCTAATAACTGCTCCGGATACTCATAAAAATATGTAGGCCCCTACAGCTACATATTTTGTTTTACCGCGATATAATTACGTGCTTTGAACCCCTGCTCTTTACCTAGTGGGATCAGAACACTGTGGGGAGCCCCAGGTCACTTGTGAGCAAGGCTGATTAGGCCATAATGGGGCTGGAAATTTTGTTGTGGATCAAGGCGATCACATCACGATTGGGAAAGCATCTTGTTGAGGCTTCTCATAAATAGTTCTTAATATTTTTGTACTTCCCTTCTTTAAAACACACACACACACACACACACACACACACACACACACACACACACACACACACACACACACACACACAGCTCGTAGCCTGGTGGATAGCGCGCAGGATTCGTAATTCTGTGGCGCGGGTTCGATTCCCGCACGAGGCAGAAACAAATGGGCAAAGTTTCTTTCACCCTAAGTGCCCCTGTTACCTAGCAGTAAATAGGTACCTGGGAGTTAGTCAGCTGTCACGGGCTGCTTCCTGGGGTGTGTGTGTGTGTGTGTGTGTGGTGTGTGGAAAAAAAAAAGTAGTTAGTAAACAGTTGATTGACAGTTGAGAGGCGGGCCGAAAGAGCAAAGCTCAACCCCCGCAAAAACACAACTAGTAAACACACACACACACACACTTTTTTTTTACTGTATTTTTAATGACACTTTCCCTCATTCAATGAAACCTAATATAATGTTGTGCCACATTCCCCGAGACTTGCATGTTCTATGTGTCGGGGTGTTTTCCATAATATACAACCACTTTCTATTTACTGGCAAACTTTCCTCCCCCAAAATTGCATTTTCTATAGTGTAGTGACGATTTCAGTTATATTTAGTTCCCTTTCCCTTATATGACATAGCTCTCCATAATATAGTGTCACCTTCCATAATATAGTGTCACCTTCCATAATATTGTCACCTTCCATAATATTGTGTCACCTTCCATAATATTGTATCACCTTCATTAATACACCGATACTACGGCCGCAATTCTTTCAGTCAAATGTTTAAATATAGGAAATTTATTCCTTTCCTGAGTTATAGTCACCCCAAACACATCCTCCATAACTCTCACTTTACACTTGCTAGAACAGGACACCAACTCTAAAGTACTCCACATCTCCAGTCCAACACATCAAGCTGCTAAGTTTCACTAAGACTATTTCTCTCGCATATGCGTATTATCCAGTTAAATATTGTTACAAAGGTGAACTAGCGAGCTGGTATAGCACTAACAACTATCTATTTTCATATCAACATATTTGTTTATACATGACAAAGTAATAATGTCAGTCTAGCCAGCAAGAACGAGCACCTCTCTGACCCATTGTAAACTTATCAACAACTTGACACTAGATACCAATAATAAGGTAAAAATATTAAAAGCATCGGCCTCACACACGTTGGGTCACCGGTTCGAGTCTCCTAGAGCCCAGGTGAATGGAAGGTGAAAATAAGTGACAATAACGAGGGTGAAAACCTGACCCAACCCACACGAATGGGAAGAATGGAATGCGCAAAGACATAGCTTTCACGGGGGGAAGGGGGGGGGGGGGTGGGGGCAGGAAGGGAAGGGAACTATCAGGGGGAAAGCGCCAAGCCATTCGACTTTATAGCACTGGGAAGGGGGTCAGGATAAGTATTTAGGATGGGACGGGGGAAAGGAATGGTGTCCAACCACTTGGACGGTCGGGGGATTGTACCCTGCCCTGCATGAAGCGAGTCCGTCGCTCTACCCTCCAGCCCAAGTGGTTGGGATAAGAACCATCAAGCAGGTACGCGTTTACTTGGAACCTGTACACCTCTCCTCAATTTTTGGCGGCTTTAACATTATTAAATAGTTTACGAGCACCAAAACTTTTCAATAAATTGGCATCATTGTTACAAACAGCCTCCTGGTGCTCCGGAGCTCATGAACTGTTAAATAAGTGTAAACAAAGTTGCCAAAGACTCACAAAAGATACTCACCTAGTTGTGCTTGCGGGGGTTGAGCATTGGCTCTTTGGTCCCGCCTCTCAACTTTCAATCAACTGGTGTAAAGGTTCGGAAGTAGACGCTTAGCAACTTGATGACTCGTGATTCAGGTCGGGTTAAGACGTAATCCCTGGCCATTCACGTCATGTGCCTGGGTTGGGATATTTACCAATATTAATTTTAAAATGACTATTTTATTGTGAATATTATTTATTCATGTGTGAATTTTGTCTATGTTAATTTAGAAAATATCAGCGCAGATATTTACTTAATACAAGATGTACAGCTCATGTTCTATTTTTCTATGTCTATACAAATTGGAATATTTTTGGTAAAAAAAAAAAACAAGTTTTTCCCCCGTGTGAACGTCGATCAACTGGCAAATATTAGCTACTTAAAATCATGAATCAATAATGCAACAATTTTGTTTCCCAAGGGTTGCAGTCTTTTATTTATATTGTGTTTATTATTTCTAAAATGCAAGACTCTAATTTTGGCCCATATATAATTTACAATATATAGAGGAATAATTAAGTAATTTATATTTAAGATATAGTTGATATAATGCTTATAAAGATTTTTATATAAACTACGAAACCGAGCATTAAACAATTGTGAAACATTTGAATAAGAAAGAAATCAAGCACTTGAAATATTGGACTTTTGTGTTTTTGTCTTTAAGAGTTCCTTGCCGTCGAGGACTTGATACTGACGCTCAACTTGCGGGAGTAACTTAAAAGTTTTCACGAAAAGTGTTTCAACACAATGTGGAACTCTGCAGTCTAGGAAATGGTCAATTGCTAAGTTGCAAAGTGATCACATGTGTGAGAGGTTTGTTTCAAAGTTATATAACCCTTCACCTTCGCTACTTCGCTCTGTCAAACTCGTCGCTCAGCAATTGAGTGGCAGGGGTGACTAGGCCTCTCACGCTGACGAGAGTCAGCAGTGCCTCTAACGCAGACGAGATAGGACACTACCTCTCGAGCTGACAAGAGAGGATATTGCCTCTCATGCAAACAATTTCATGTAACCTAACCAAACCTGTGCTTGCCATTTGATAATCTAATGCCAGAAATTTATCATCAAAAACTCAAATTGTTTGAAATTAAAGCATTTTGCCCCCTGGAGACCGACCGGTTGTTGTACACTTTAATATTATTTATAACCTTACTTGGAGAAGGAATCTCCAAACTGGTTTAATTGTTTCGGATTTAGATTGTCTGAGTTTGAGTAATTTTCTTCTTCCACCTGCTCCTGAAGGCAAAGTGTCTATCACCTATGATAAACAATCAGACCAAAATACTTTATTGCTTCTTTTGTTAGTTTTAATGATAAGTTGGATAGATTTGTTTTTGTTGTGCACTCCCATTTTCATCTCAGTTCTCTCTTGTTATGGACAAGCATACATTGCTATGTGATTTTGCCTAACAAAAATATTTTGAACCTTAACCCCTCCAGCCTCTCTAAGATAATGCTCATTACCACGAGGCAGTGATAATGTTGCTGGGTTATTTAATTTTAATTCCTCTCCCCCCTCTTTCTCCTTTTATCTTTTGTTTTTTCTCTCTCCACCTCTCTTCCTATCTCCCCATCCTCTTAGAAAGCAAAAACAAATGAGCAGAGTTTTTCTTCACCTGATGCCTTTGTTCACGTAGCAGTAAATAGGTATCTGGAAGTTAGTCTGCTGTGTGTGTGGGGGGGGGGGCTGCATCCTGGAGATGTGTGAGAGAGAAATAAATGTTGTAGATATGATAGACATATAGATCAGTGATCAGTACATTACACGCGCGACGGATAGAAAAACGGGGTCCAGGAGTTAAGAGACTGATCTTCCAGGCACATATGGTATAAACAAAGAGTAAACTCACGCTCAATCAGTCTAACTACTTGGGCTTGACGGTAGAGCTTCATGCAGGTCGGCGTTCAATCTCCGACCGTCCAAGTGGTTTGGCACCAGTCCTTTCCCCCGTCCCATCCTAATTCTTTATCCTGACCCCTTCCAAGCTGATTGATCTCTTTCCCTTTACACTCAAACATCCATACTCACACTGACAGAAACGCGTATGTACTCATAGGAGCCACTAAGGCATTTTGATTCGAGTTCGAAGGTTTCGGGAGATTAAGGAGTTTGAAAATTCCATTCACCTGGTCGAAAATGTCGTTAATTAGCGTTCAGATAAATGCAAATACAACAAATGATTATTCATAAGGCTGTGAATGAAAGTGGGAATCTACACTGTATGAAAAAAAATAAACGAAAAAACAATATTAAGAACAAGAAAAGGTTAAAGTATAACAGACACGGACATGTGAGAGAAGAGCGAGAACAGGAACAGGTTAAAATACTTGAAAATAAAGCTGATGGAACTGTGCCAAACGATGGACAAGTCCAAGTAAGAATTAACTGTAGAGTAGATTTAATGGAAGACGACTACGAAATCCAAAACTAGATTCTGCAGAATCTAAGAATTCTGCAATCTGTAGGAATTCTAAGAATTCTAAGATACTGCAGAATCTAAAAGGTTGAGCACCAACTAGACCAGTTGACTGATGTTGAGAGTAGGGAATCCCAGAGCAGCATTTCAAGCCCTTCAAGCTTATTTGTCAAACATAATTATAATCAACTATCTATTGACATTCTTCATTGAATTTAACGAGAATAACTTCTTTAAATTCATATTAAAATCAAACAATTTATTCCCAAATTAAACTTTTAACGCCGGAGAACAAGCGAACCTTTCATCGTCTGTAACCCGGAAACATACGCGTGTACTGAGGGAGGGTGTGGGTGGTCGGAGGGAGTGTGGCCAGAAATGCAAGCATGCAATATATATCTCGTTGTAGTATGCAAATTACAAGACACAAGGATGTAAATCAGTATGGCAGGAACAGGGAGAATATCTGGCATGGGCAAGTTTGACGTGTGGATTAGAGGGAGTGTTGGTAGGTACCCATCTAGTTGTGTCTGCGGGGGATGAGCTTCGGCTCTTTGGTCCCGCCTCTCAACTGTCGATCAACTCTGAAGAATGTGTGCGTGATATGTGTGAGTGTGAGGACATAGTTGTACTCACCTAGTTATGCTTGCAGCGTCGAGTATCTACTCTTAAGCTCTTCTTTTCGACTATTATTAGTTCAGAGCAGTGATTTTTTTTTTACTTTTCTCTTATCATATTAACATTTAAAATTGTGTGGGGAATTGGCTTCGACAAGTTCCTCACATCAAGTCTATTTCACTTATTAAAGACTAAAACGTTCTTTCTGGCATCCTTGTGACTCACGTGTGTTTCCAGTTTCTAATTATCTCCCCTCGTTCAACTGTTTCTTATTTGTCAATTTTCCTTAGTATCTTTGTGCGTTGTAATCATGTTTGCCTTATTCTTTCCTTTCTCCTGCGTTGTGTGTTGTTTCCTCAGTCTTTATTCATAGCTTACCTTCTGTGTGTGATGTGGGGGCATGGGTGTCTGTGTTTGGGGGTTGGGTATTTACTATTTGAATCTACAGAATCAAGCTATTAGCTCTTCGACCCCCTCCCTTCTCCAGTGTGTGTGTATTCACCTAGTTGTATTCATCTATTTGTTCTTGTGGTGGTTAAACTCTGCTCTTTCGGCCCGCCTCTCAACTGTCAATCAATCTACTGTAACTAACTACTAACTATTTTTTTTCACACACACACACACACACACACCCAGAAAGCAGCTCCGTAACCGCTGTCTAACTCCCAGGTATCTATTTACTGCTAGGTAACAGGCGCATCAATGTGAAAGAAACTTTGCACATTTGTTTCTGCCTGGTCCGGGAATCCAACCCAGACCACAGAATTACGAGTCCTGCGTGCTGTATTCTCAGCTACCAGACCCCTAGCAGTGTGTGTGTGTGTGTGTGTGTGTGTGTGTGTGTGTGTGTGTGTGTGTGTGTGTGTGTGTGTGTGTGTGTGTGTGTGTGTGTGTGTGTGTGTCAGCTGACTAACTCCCAGGTACCTATTTACTGCTAGGTAATAGGGGCATAGGGTGAAAGAAACTCTGCACATCGTTTCTCGCCGACACCCGGGATCGAACCCGGGACCACAAAATCACGTGTCCAGCGTGCTGTCCGTTCGGCCGCCGGCTCCCCGGTGTGTGTGTATGTGTGTGTGTGTGTGTGTGTGTGTGTGTGTGTGTGTGTGTGTGTGTGTGTGTGTGTGTGTGTGCGCGTGTGCGTGCGTGTGCGTGTGCGTGCGTGCGCGTGTGTGTGTGTGTGTGTGTGTGTGTGTGTGTGTGTGTGTGTGTGTGTGTGTGTGCGTGCGCGTGTGTGTGTGTGTGTACTTAGTATTTTATTATATTTTTCCTCTTATGTCTACTACATATATTTCTCTCTAACACATGCACACGGACACACATTTCCAGGAAGCAGCCCGTAATAGCTGTTTAACTCCCAGGTGCCGATTTACTGCTAGATGAACAGTGGCATCAGGGGGGGAAAGAAATTCTGCCCATTTGTTTCCGCCTCCGCAGGGAATCGAATCCGAGCCATTCGGACTACGACCCCCGAGCTCTGTCTACTCGGCCGCGAGGTTCCCTGTGTACTCACCTATTTGTACTCACCTATTTGTGCTTGCTGGGGTTGAGCTTTGGCTCTTTGGTCCGGCCTCTCAACTGTCAATCAACTGGTGTACAGATTCCTCAGCCTATTGGGCTCTGTGATATCTACATTTGAAACTGTGTATGGAGTCAGCCTCCACCACATAACTGCCTAATGCATTCCATCCGTTAACTACTCTGACACTGAAAAAGTTCCTTCTAACGTCTTTGTGGCTCATGTGGGTACTCAGTCTCCACCTGTGTCCCCTTGTTCGCGTCCCACCAGTGTTGAATAGTTTATCCTTGTTTACCCGGTCGATTCCCATGAGAATTTTGTGTGTACTCACCTAGTTGTGTTTGCGAGGGTTGAGCTCTGGCTCTTTGGCCCCTTGTAATTACCTAAGTGTAATTACCTAAGTGTAGTTACAGGATGAGAGCTACGCTCGTGGTGTCCCGTCTTCCCAGCACTCTTCGTCATATAACGCTTTGAAACTACTGACGGTCTTGGCCTCCATCACCTTCTCACCTAACTTGTTCAAACCGTCTACCACTCTGTTTGCGAAAGTGAATTTTCTCATATTTCTTCAGTATCTGTGTTTAGCTAGTTTAAATCTATGACCTCTTGTTCTTAAAGTTCCAGGTCTCAGGAAATCTTCCCTATCGATTTTATCAATTCCTGTTACTATTTTGTATGTAGTGATCATATCACCACTTTTTCTTCTGTCTTCTAGTTTTGGCATATTTAATGCCTCTAACCTCTCCTCGTAGCTCTTGCCCTTCAGTTCTGGGAGCCACTTAGTAGCATGTCTTTGCACCTTTTCCAGTTTGTAGATGTGCTTCTTAAGATATGGGCACCACACAACCGCTGCATATTCTAGCTTTGGCCTAACAAAAGTCGTGAACAATTTCTTTAGTATATCGCCATCCATGTATTTAAAGGCAATTCTGAAGTTAGAAAGCATGACATAGGCTCCTCGCACAATATTCTTTATGTGGTCCTCAGGTGATAGTTTTCTATCTAGAACCACCCCTAGATCTCTCTTTATCAGAATTCTTTAAAGATTTCTCACATAATATATAGGTTGTGTGGGTCTATGTTCTCCTATTCCACATTCCATAACTTGACATTTATTAACATAAAATTCCATTTGCCAAGTGCTGCTCCATATACTTATTTTGTCCAGGTCATCTTGAAGGGCATGACAATGATTTAAGTTTCACATCACTGGTGCAAGAACTGAACCCTGTGGTACTCCACTTGTGACATTTCTCCAGTCCGATACATTGCCTCTGATCACTGCCCTCATTTTTCTATCTGTCAGAAAAATTTTCATCCATGTTAGAAGCTTACCTGTCACCCCTCCAATATTTTCCAGTTTCCAGAACAACCTCTTATGTGGAACTCTGTCGAAAACCTTTTTTAGGTTCAGATAGATGCAGTCAACTCAACCATCTCTTTCCTGTAATATCTCTGTTGCTCGATCATAGAAACTGAGTAAATTCGATACACAGGATCTTCCAGATCGAAAACCATACTGTCTGTCTGATATTATATCATTTCTCTCCAGGTGTTCTACCCATTTAGTTTTAATTGTTTTTTCCAATATTTTGACTATTACACTTGTCAATGATTCCGGTCTATAATTAAGGGGGTCTTCCCTGCTTCCACTTTTGTAAATTGGAACTATGTTAGCCTTTTTCCACACATCAGCTACAACTCCTGTAAACAGGGATGCCTGAAAAATCAGTTATAGTGGAATGCTCAGCTCAGGTGCACATTCTCTCAGAACCCATGGTGAAACTCCATCGGGAACAAAGGCTTTGTTCTTATTTAGATCCTCGAGCATTTTTTTTCCACTTCGTCTCTAGATACCTCTATGTGCTCTATGATGTTCTTTGGAATTCTTATTGTATCTGGTTCTCTGAAGATTTCATTTTGTACAAACACGCTTTGGAACTTTTCGTTTAATGTTTCACACATTTCCTTTTCATTTTCCGTGAATCTATTTCCCATTTTCAACCTATGACTATTATCCTTTACCTGCAATTTGTTGTTTATGAATTTATAGAATAGACCTGGTTCTGTTTTACATTTGTCTGCAATCCCCTTTTCAAAATTTCTTTCTGCCTCTCTCCTCACTGCCGTGTAGTCGTTTCTCGCATCTTTGTATCACTGGTATGTTTGGGGGTTTGGCCTCTTCTTGTATTGATTCCATTTTTGTGTCTTTTGGTCTCTGGCCCTCTCGTGTGTGTGTGTGTGTGTGTGTGTGTGTGTAAGCGTGTATGTGTAAGCGTGTGTATGTGTAAGCGAGTGTGTGTAAGCGTGTGTGTGTATAAGCGTGTGTGTGTATAAGCGTGTGTATGTGTAAGCGAGTGTGTGTAAGCGTGCGTAAGTAGGCGTGTGTGTGTGTGTGTGTGCACCTAGTTGTTCTTGCGGGGGTTGAGCTCTGTTCTTTCGGCCCGCCTCTCAACTGTTAATCAACTGAAACTCTGCCCATTGTTTCTCGCCGGCGCCCGGGATCGAACTCGTGATCACAAGATCACGTGTACTGCGTGCTGTTTGCTCGGCCACCGGCACCCTTTGTGTGTGTGTGTACTCACCTAGTTGTACTCACCTAGTTGTGTTTGCGGGGGTTGAGCTCTGGCTCTTTGGTCCCGCCTCTCAACCGTCAATCAACAGGTGTACAGATTCCTGAGCCTATCGGGCTCTATCATATCTACAATTGAAACTGTGTATGGAGTCAGCCTCCACCACATCACCCCCCAATGCATTCCATTTGTCAACCACTCTGACACTAAAAAAGTTCTTTCTAATATCTCTGTGGCTCATTTGGGCACTCAGTTTCCACCTGTGTCCCCTTGTGCGTGTTCCCCTTGTGTTAAATAGACTGCCTTTATCTACCCTATCAATTCCCTTCAGAATCTTGAATGTGGTGATCATGTCCCCCCTAACTCTTCTGTCTTCCAGCGAAGTGAGGTTTAATTCCTGTAGTCTCTCCTCGTAGCTCATTCCTCTCAGCTCGGGTACTAGTCTGGTGGCAAACCTTTGAACCTTTTCCAGTTTAGTCTTATCCTTGACTAGATATGGACTCCATGCTGGGGCTGCATACTCCAGGATTGGCCTGACATATGTGGTATACAAAGTTCAGAATGATTCTTTACACAAGTTTCTGAATGCCGTTCGTATGTTGGCCAGCCTGGCATATGCCGGTGATGTTATCCGCTTGATATGTGCTGCAGGAGACAGGTCTGGCGTGATATCAACCCCCAAATCTTTTTCCTTCTCTGAATCCTGAAGAATTTCCTCTCCCAGATGATACCTTGTATCTGGCCTCCTGCTCGCTACACCTATCTTCATTACATTACATTTGGTTGGGTTAAACTCTAACAACCATTTGTTCGACCATTCCTTCAGCTTGTCTAGGTCTTCTTGAAGCCTCAAACAAACAGTCCTCTTCTGTTTTAATCCTTCTCATAATTTTAACATCGTCCGCAAACATTGAGAGAAATGAATCGATACCCTCCGGGAGATCATTTACATATATCAGAAACAAGATAGGACCGAGTACAGAGCCCTGTGGGACTCCACTGGTGACTTCACGCCAATCAGAGGTCTCACCTCTCACCGTAACTCTCTGCTTCCTATTGCTTAGATACTCCCTTATCCACTGGAGCACCTTACCAGCTACACCTGCCTGTCTCTCCAGCTTATGTACCAGCCTCTTATGCGGTACTGTGTCAAAGGCTTTCCGACAATCCAAGAAAATGCAGTCCGCCCAGCCCTCTCTTTCTTGCTTAATCTTTGTCACCTGATCATAGAATTCTATCAAGCCTGTAAGGCAAGATTTACCCTCCCTGAACCTATGTTGGCGATTTGTCACGAAGTCCCTTCTCTCCAGATGTGTTACCAGGTTTTTTCTCACGATCTTCTCCATCACCTTGCATGGTATACAAGTCAAGGACACTGGCCTATAGTTCAGTGCCTCTTGTGTGTGTGTGTGTGTGTGTGTGTGTGTGTGTGTGTGTGTGTGTGTGTGTGTGTGTGTGTGTGTGTGTGTGTGTGTGTGTGATCATGTCCCCCCTCCCCCTTACCTAATTGTGCTTGCGGGGGTTGAGCTCTGGCTCTTTGGTCCCGCCTCTCAACCGTCAATCAACTGGTGTACAGATTCCTGAGCCTATTGGGCTCTATCATATCTACATTTGAAACTGTGTATGGAGTCAGCCTCCACCACATCACTTCCTAATGCATTCCATTTACTAACTACTCTGACACTGAAAAAGTTCTTTCTAACGTCTCTGTGGCTCATTTGGGTACTCAGCTTCCACCTGTGTCCCCTTGTTCGCGTCCCACCAGTGTTGAATAGTTCATCCTTGTTTACCCGGTCGATTCCCCTGAGGATTTTGTAGGTTGTGATCAATGTGTGTGTGTGTGTGTGTGTGTGTGTGTGTAATTACCTAAGTGTAGTTATAGGATGAGAGCTACGCTAGTGGTGTCCCGTCTTCTCAGTACTCTGTCATATAACGCTTTGAAACTACTGACGATTTTGGCCTCCGCCACCTTCTCACTTAACTTGTTCCAACCGTCTACCACTCTGCCTGCAAAGGAAAACTTTCTAATAATTTTTGGCACCTTTGTTTTCTTAGCTTCAATTTGTGTCCTTTTTCTGTGAAGTTGCTGGTTTTATGAGTTCCTCCTAGTCAATTTGGTCAATTCTTGTTAGTATGTTGTAATTGGTGATCATATCACCTCTTTTTCATATATCTTCTAGTTTCGACATGCTTAACGCCTCAAGTCTCTCCTCGTAACTCTTATTTTTTAGTTTCGGGAGCAATTTTGTAGCATGTCATTGCACCTTTTCCACACCGTTGTGTGTGTGTGTGTTTGTGGGCGGGGGGGGGGGGGGGGGGTAGTAGGTGTGAGTGCAGGTATTAGCACAAATGAACCCGCCTTGAATGCACTCTTGCCTAGTGCCATGCCATATCTGGTCCAGGTTCCCTCCAAGACACCATCTCGTATCATCGCCTTAAGCGTCAGACCAGAGGCCAGATTCACGAAGCAGTTACGCAAGTACTTACGAACGTGTTCATCTTTCCTCAATCTTTGATGGCTTTGGTTACATTTATTAAACAGTTTACAAGCATGAAAACTTGCCACTCAACTGTTGTTATTGTTATAAACAGCCTTCTGGTGCTTCGGAGCTCATTAACTGTTTAATAATTGTAAAGCTGCAAAAGATTGAGAAAAGATGTACAGGTTCGTAAGTGTTTGCGTAACTTCTTCGTGAATCTAGCCCCATGTTGCAATGTGGCAGTCCATACTAATACGACCCATCCTTCTTTATGAGTCAAACTCGCTCACAACCAGCACGGAAAGCTGCTTGATAATATTTCAATTGTGGATGAAAATTTTAATTATGAGAAGTGGTTGATAATATGGTCGTCACTTAAATGAATTATTATAGTCGAACAGGATCGTCGATAACACTTCATACATCATGTAGTGTAGTGTAGCCAATAGGAAGAGAGCTATGATGTCATGCTGCAGCGAGACTGTCAGGGATTGGGCAATGACACATCTTTTGTTTGGCGTCACAAAGTGCAGGTGTTCGAAACTAGATCTGCTCTCACTAGTACCTTCCCTTGTGTGAATACGTGGAAGCCAGACCGACCCAACTTCAGCGCAGTGGCGGTCTCTGTAAATCGCCACTGGTCCTTGCAGGAGAGATTTACAGAGTGGATCCTTGCAGGGAGAGGTTTACAGAGTGGATCCTTGCAGGGAGAGGTTTACAGAGTGGATCCTTGCAGGGAGAGGTTTACAGAGTGGATCCTTGCAGGGAGAGGTTTACAGAGTGGATCCTTGCAGGGAGAGGTTTACAGAGTGGATCCTTGCAGGGAGAGGTTTACAGAGTGGATCCTTGCAGGGAGAGGTTTACAGAGTGGATCCTTGCAGGGAGAGGTTTACAGAGTGGATCCTTGCAGGGAGAGGTTTACAGAGTGGATCCTTGCAGGGAGAGGTTTACAGAGTGGATCCTTGCAGGGAGAGGTTTACAGAGTGGATCCTTGCAGGGAGAGGTTTACAGAGTGGATCCTTGCAGGGAGAGGTTTACAGAGTGGTTCCTTGCAGGAGAGATTTACAGAGTGGTTCCTGGCTACTCCTGCAAGAACCACTCGTGAGCGGCCCTGCCATTCAGCCCATCCTCCTAAAATGAAAGTACTTACAGTAACTCTGTGGTCGATCGTCCAAATATGATGATAGACCAATAGAAAGTAGACTTTTGTATTACTGAATTTAGACAAACTGAAAAAGTTTTCTGTTAAGGAAACCTAAACTAACCAAACCATCCTAGGCCTAATGCACTTTGAGGCCTAAAATAGAACTTGTATGTTCTATACTAGGCCTAAAATAGAACATATTCATAAATTCAAATTTTTATTCAGGTAAAAGTACATACATAGAAGATTAGTTACAAACATAATGTTGGATTTATAGATGGAGCTAGTACATACAATACCTAAAGCCACTAATACGCATAGCGTTTCGGGCAAGTGCTATATATGTGCTATACTAGGCATAAGAATATTTAGGTTTTGTTTTTAGCTTGATATTTTTCCTCTTTATAAAGTGAATAGTTCTTCTCCAAATTCCTCCTTCTGTTTGTTCATCACGTCAACGTTTGTTCAGTCGTCCACATAGTTACCAAAAAAGCCAAGTTGACAATGGTCGAGGACGGAGCAAAACGTCGTCGTTTTTCCATATTGTGAGTTGTGGTTAGGTCATCATATCTTCAGCCACGTTATTGTGACTCATCGTCTGCTTACAAAAAAATAATTATCTTCTCAGGAGGATGTACAGTTTAACTTAATATTTCTAAGTGTTAAAAATATTGATTGCCATTTAAGTGACGAACATGAGAGCCCATTCCGAACAATTACACAAAGAAACCACAATTGCGTGATGCATCAAATGAACAAATCCACAAGGGCCGTGACGAAGATTCGAACCTGCGTCCGAGAACATCCCAGACGCTGCCTTAATCGACTGAGCTACGACATGGTCAAGGAGTTGAAACCGAAGTTTTACTGAAGGTACTGGATCCTGCAGCCTCCTTTTTGACTTTGTCGTAGCTCAGTCGATTAAGGCCGCGTCTGGGATGCTCTCGGACGCAGGTTCGAATCCTCGTCACGGCCCTTATGGATTTGTTCATTCGGAACAATCTTGGTTGACTCCCTCATATAGTAATCTCTATGATACTATAATTTGTAAAAGGCTTAAGTGTTTCGATAAATATTTATGAGCTTGGGTACTTTTTTTTAAGGCAGATGAGGCATTCTCTCATTGATTACAGAGCTTTCTTGCACAATTGTGTATATATTGATATCTTTATCATAACTCATTTACTGAGCATGATTAGAGTCCTTTTGTGCAATGTGTTACGACCATAAATCTCTAAGTTGATTTGTAAAGGCCTTTACATCATTTGTCTTTTTCAAAGTGATGCATTTGGTGCATAAAACAAAATCTACATGAGCAAGTTTATGCTTTTCTTACTTTTGTAGTATAAACCGAGTTACAATATCTGTTCAGTGTTTAAAGGGACACATTTGTGTTGGAATTCGTGAGCACATATTTTTCTATCAGATATTACTTTTCATTCGTTAATACAATCTTATTCTATAATTAGAAATCACACAGTACGAAAATTAAATTGTTGACAATCTGGTGACTTAATAATAGTTCTAAACCTTTCATTTTTCTCCTATTTCTTGTATATAATGCTAAAAAACTAAAAAAAAATAGTTTTTATTGAATAAGGTATTGACACAAAAATTACCTACTCATCAATGCATCACTATTTGGAGGGGAAAAACATCGAAGTTTCACAAAAGGGTTTTGAATGATTTACCATTAAAATGTATACCAGGAAGGCCTTAGGGCTACAGCTTAACAAAATGCCTCTGGAATAGAAACATTTAATACCTTAGCGTTCTATGTATGGGTTAACCATAGTTGCACAGAAAGTTTAATGATTTTTCTGTTATAAACTTGTTACATTATAATACATGGAAAAGTGTTGAGCATGTCGCAGGTTCCTGAGAGCAGGAGCCTTGGTAGCTGCAATAGATGAGAGAGAGAACTTTTCCGTTGGAAGCTTAAAACACAAATTTATTCTTGAGGTCAGGAAATAAATTGGCTGAATAATTTTCCTATAAATTTCTTCAAGGATTTTGCAAGTGGTGGAGTTATCCCAGATGGGAGATCAGCGGAAGCGTATGTGAAAATAGGACCGCAGGAAACAGATGGAAGCAGGAAAAGAAAATTAGTCAAACAATTTTTTGCTATACTTGTACCTTGTTCGAGAGGGTAACAAGAGGAATGCACTAAAAGAAGTTGTGGAAGTTGCCTCCATCCACAACTTTAAGATCAGATTAAACCAATTATTCGTACGAATGAATATTTGAATTATAAAACAACAGGTGCAGCGAGGCCAGTAGCCTTCCCTACACTGTTTGATAAACCACCTTAGCTAAGCCTCAGAGTATGCCAGACATTTTGCAGGCGCTCTTCCCAGTCGCTTGAGATGTGAGCTTCCGAAGACAAATTGGATACTGTTTCTTAATGGCAAATGAAGTAAATGATTTAATAGTTACGAATTTTTTAATAAAGCTGTCAGTCAGCCGGAGTTTGACATTATTGCAATTGGCAAAAGTAAATTCATCTTGATTTCACGTGCCACAAAGATCCGTTATGATCAAGCTTATTATAAATGAACTGCAAATTGCAAGAATCGGCGAGAGCTGCAGGGGAGTAGATAGCATTAAATGAGCTCTGGAGAACATCGTTTATAGCTGGAGAGAGGACAGCTGTCTTCACCGTAATGAACCTGTAGCTTGCACAGGACCGGAATTTTGAACATCGGTGATGGGCCTTAGGACACATGAGAGCTATCTTCAACATTAGTAATGGACCTGTATGAGGCAAGACAGCCAGCGTCAGCATCAGCGATGGACCTGTTAAAGACTGTAAATACAGAAACTACTAAAAGGGTAAAAATCCTAGGAATAGTTTCTTGAAATTGTTTTGGAATTCTCTAAAGTTTTATTAATATATTCGCAGTTATGCCGAAGCAAAATAAGCCATATGAGTGAGACAAAACATTATAATTTTTTCAGCGGTGCTAGAGAATCTAACATGGTACCGAGGGAGTGGCAGCATTGCTGAACTTTGAAGAAACCTTTCGTTTATAATAGATTGAGGCACATGAAATAGTGGACGTCAGGAAGTGTAAAGAAAATTAAAATGATTGGAATACTCAGTTGAGATCAAGACAGTATTTAAAAAGTGTCTAGTGAAAAAAGATAATTTTGGGGGGATGAATAATGTTGGAGCAGGAGAGTCAACATTTTGGTAAGAAAACATGACAAATTTCTGAAGCTTACGAAGATTTACACTATCAGGGTCTTAGTGTCTGTTTAACGTTTGAAGGGATTCGTTTTTCAATATTAATAAGAAGTGAGATTTAACATTAAAGGAAAAAAACAGGATGATCAGGAAATTGTGAATCATGCATGATTTAGAATTTGATGAGAGAAATGGAGACTGGCTTTTGAAAGAGCCAGTTGTCAGACCTGTCAGACCTGTCAGACAGGTGAGACAGGACAGGACAGAGCTGTCAGACCGAAGAGGCGGAGGAAAGGAAAACCGAGAGATTATGATAAAATTTTAGCAAGAGTTTTAGGTTTAAATATAACAGTTCAAAACACCTCATAGTTACGCAGTTTTGATTAGCTGTGCAAATAATACTTTAATTTCTTGTTGATAGAGAAAACAAATTCCAAAAGGGTTAGATATAACAGATTTCTACCCTGATTTTACGGCATGATTATTGAATAACTTTTTCAATTTTAAGGCAAGATTATTCAACAGCTTTTTAGAGTAAGGTTATGAAACCAACGTTTAAAGTGGATGAGGTAATTATGAATGTATTGCTTTATAGCTTCTTTTGAGGCGAAAGATTGGACATTGATTCATGCAACGAACAACCGATAAACAACAGGTTGGTGGACACTTAAAAGATATGGACAAGAAGCTGGGCCATAAGGACTGAGTGAAGGAACGGTTCTCAGTATGTGTACCAAACCACACACTAGAAGGTGAAGGGACGACGACGTTTCGGTCCGTCCAGGACCATTCCTAGACAATTCAATCGACTTGAGAATGGTCCTGGGCGGACCGAAACGTCGTCGTTCCTTCACCTTTTAGTGTGTGGTCTGGTCAACATTCTTTAGCCACGTTATTGTGACTCATGGCCTGTAACGGTTCTCAACTTACATGAACCATCGGGAAATCGAACACCAGCCCCGCAAGAAACATATGACCGTCGCTCTACCATTTCATCTAGATCGATGGGCAAATTTAAGAAGTAAATTAGACTGAGTTCTTCAATCACATGAGACAATATTTCTCAGGAACTACAACAAATTTACCGTCCATAAGGAAACAATAGTCAACACAGAGGAAATGTGCATTAAAATTCCTAATAACATCCAATGCTCCTGCGCTTTCATCAAAATTTCTGTATTAAAAAAGATTTTCCGAATCAAGCAGGATGGGTTTTTCGAGTTCCTGGAGTGTGATGCAGCTGATTTCCATTGACATTAATTAGTACAGAATAGATCTCTGATTTCTTTTAAATCCCCTTGTTCAAACTTTTACTTTCTTTTGTTGATGTTTTCTTTAAAATTTTCAGCAATTGAATTTCTTTAAATTCAGTTTTATTTCTTGCAGGAAAACATTCTATCGTTTTGGATAAGTTCATTTTATGATAAACATTTTTATGATTCAAGAAAGTGAATTATTGGCAATTTTATAGGGTAATATAAATAAAATAATGTTTAGATATACGTTAACGAATTTATATTTTCAAGAATTTACCAGTACTGAGAGTGATTTATCGCCGGCACGTTCAGTTAAAAAACGCCACTGAAGGCTAAGTGTGTAAAGAGTTGAACAAAGCTCTATAACACCTCCTTTCCCCACAAACATACTCACGCACACATCCTTTAGGACGTTTTACACTGCATATGAGAGGCCAGTCTTGGAGTATGTCGCCTCATCATGGAGTCCCCACCTGAAGAAACACATAAGGAAACTGGAATAGGTTCAGAAGTTTGTAACAAGACTCGTCCCAGCATTACGTGGGATGGGGTCTGAAGAGCGCCTAAAGGAACAGAGCCTTACGACACTAGAAAAAAGAAAGGAGAGAGGGGATATGATAAGAACGTATAAAAAACTTAGGGGGATTGACAGAGAATTGACGAAATATTCACACGTAATTGTAACAGAACGAGGGGACATGGGTGGAAGCTGGAAACTCAGATGAGTCACAAAGATGTTAGGAAGTTTTCTTTTAGCGTGAGAGTAGTGGAAAAATGTCATGCACTTAAGGAGCAGTTTGTGGAAGCAAACTCTCTATAATTTTAAAGCTAGGTATGATAGGGAAATGGAACAGGAGTCATTGCTGTAAACAACCGATGGCTCGAAAGGCGGGATCCAAGAGTCAATGCTCGATCCTGCAGGTAAAAATAGTTGAGGACAAATAGGTGAGTACACACAAACGCACGCGCACACGTACACGCATGTACGTTAAAAACATTCTTACGAGCGTTAGTGTATAGGGTTTTGGTAAGCAATAGTGGCAGCCAAGCTCTGGGGGGATTCAGGAGCGGGATTGGTAATGTCAGCCATCTCTCCTGACGCCTCGCAGACCCACAATCGATTCTGGCGCCACGATAACTAAAACTGGTTCACCAACAACCTGTTCTTTGAGTGTGTGTGTGTGTGTGTGTGTGTGTGTGTGTGTGTGTGTGTGTGTGTGTGTGTGTGTGTGTGTGTGTATGAGAGAGAGAGAGAGAGAGAGTAGGCGTCTTATGACTATTTTCAGTGCAAATTTTCTTGGTAGTCATGCTTAGTGTGTGTAATATATATATATATATATATATATATATATATATATATATATATATATATATATATATATATATATATATATATATATATATATATATATAATATAATATTAGTATATTTTGGTAGCAGTCTTTCCTGTAGACATATATTATTAAATATGACCGAAAAAGTAAGATTAATAATTCTAACACGAATTTTCTCTATCTTTCTTATGTTTCTTTTCACTGTTGATGGTAATTCAGAGATCAATTCTCCAAAATTCATTTTTATTTCTAGTCTGACGCGACACTTGAGCGCGTTTCGTAAAACTTATTACATTTTCAAAGACTTTAGTTTACAACCACAACTGAAACTGAATAGAGCTTACACATCTTCGAGGTTTATATCTACATTTGGGTGAGGTGGATGAGGTGAAAAACGAACTTTCAACAATGGGTATTCAATAGGTATTAAATTCCAACACAAGACAGAACACGAAACAATGGGTATTGAATGGGTATTAAATTCAAACACAAGACAGAACACGAAACAATGGGTATTGAATGGAAGTAATTGTAGAAAGCCTATTGGTCCATATTTCTTGATGCTTCTATATTGGAGCGGAGTCTTGAAGTGGGTAGAATATAGTTGTGCATTAATTGGCTGTTGATTGCTGGTGTTGACTTCTTGATGTGTAGTGCCTCGCAGACGTCTAGCCGCCTGCTATCGCTGTATCTATCGATGATTTCTGTGTTGTTTGCTAAGATTTCTCTGGTGATAGTTTGTTTGTTGGAAGAGGCTATATGTTCCTTAATGGAGCCCTGTTGCTTATGCCCTGTTGCATAAGCAACAGGGCTCCATTAAGGAACATATAGCCTCTTCCCACAAACAAACCATCACCAGAGAAATCTTAGCTAAACACACAGAAATCATCGATAGATACAGCGATAGCAGGCGGCTAGACATCTGCGAGGCATTACACATCAAGAAGTCAACACCAGCAATCAACAGCCAATTAATGCACAACTATATTCTACCCACTTCATGACTCCGCTCCAATATAGAAGCATCAAGAAATATGGACCAATTGACTTTCTACAATTACTTCCATTCAATACCCATTGTTTCGTGTTCTGTCTTGTGTTTGAATTTAATACCCATTCAATACCCATTGTTTCGTGTAGTGTCTTGTGTTGGAATTTAATAGCTATTGAATACCCATTGTTGAAAGTTCGTTTTTCACCTCATCCACCTCACCCAAATGTAGATAAAACCTCGAAGATGTGTAAGCTCTATTCAGTTTCAGTTGTGGTTGTAAACTAAAGTCTTTGAAAATGTAATAAGTTTTACGAAACGCGCTCAAGTGTCGCGTCAGACTAGATATAAAAATGAATTTTGGAGAATTGATCTTTGAATTACCATCAACAGTGAAAAGAAACATAAGCAAGATAGAGAAAATTCGTGTTAGAATTATTAATCTTACTTTTTCGGTCATATTTAATAATAATAATAATAATAATATATATATATATATATATATATATATATATATATATATATATATATATATATATATATATATATATATATATATATATATATATATATATTGTACCTTGTAGCCAGAACCCAGTTCTTGGCCTACTATGCAAGGCCCGATTTGCCTAATGAGCCAATTTTCCAGAATCACAATATTTTTCTCTATTTCTTCTTTTGAAATGATGGAGCTATTCATTTCATAATGTATGACCTAATCTTTTAAAAATTTGAGTTAAAACTAACGTAGATATTGACCGAACCTAACCAACACTACCTAACCTAACCTATCTTAACCTAACCTAAACTAACATAACTGAATCAATAATTTATATTTTTTAATATAATATAATAATAATATTTAAAATACACCAACAGGAAACAATTTATTGAAAATTAAATCACTCGGCCTATTAGGCAAATCGAGCCTTGCATAGTATGCCGAGAAGTGCGTTCTGGCTACTAGGTACGACATATATATGTGTGTATATATATATATATATATATATATATATATATATATATATATATATATATATATATATATATACACACACACATATATATGTCGTACCTAGTAGCCAGAACGCACTTATCAGCCTACTATGCAAGGCCCGATTTGCCTAATAAGACAAGTTTTCATGAATTAATATATTTTCTCTAATTATTTTCTTATGAAATGATAAAGCTACCCATTTCATTATGTATGAGGTCAATTTTTTAATGGAGTTAAAATTAACGTAGATATATGACCGAAGTTAACCAACCCTACCTAACCTAACCTAACCTAACCTATCTTTATAGGTTAGGTTCGGTTAGGTAGCAGAAAAAGTTAGGTTAGGTTAGGTAGGTTAGGTAGTCGAAAAACATTAATTCATGAAAACTTGGCTTATTAGGCAAATCGGGCCTTGCATAGTAGGCTGATAAGTGCGTTCTGGCTACTAGGTACGACATATATATATATATATATATATATATATATATATATATATATATATATATATATATATATATATATATATATATTAGTATATTTTGGTAGCAGTCTTTCCTGTAGACATATTTTATTAAATATGACCGAAAAAGTAAGATTAATAATTCTAACACGAATTTTCTCAATCTTTCGTACATTATGCTTCACTGTTGGAGGTAAATCAAAAATCACTTCTCCAAAATTCATTTTTATTTCTAGTCTGACGCGACACGGGCGCGTTTCGTAAAACTTATTACATTTTCAAAGACTTCACAAATACACAACTGATTAGAACTTGCGTTTCCCTGATTTTATATCTACATTTGAGTGAGGTGGGAAGGGTGATGTGGCATTACATTTGAGTAAGGTGGGAAGGATGATGTGGCATTAGAGGATATTAATAGGGTATTAAAAGTATCAACACAAGACAGAACACGAAACAATGGATATTGAATAGAAGTGTTTGTAGAAAGCCTATTGGTCCATATTTCTTGATGCTTCTATATTGGAGCGGAGTCTTGAGGTGGGTAGAATATAGTTGTGCAATAATTGGCTGTTGATTGCTGGTGTTGACTTCTTGATGTGTAGTGCCTCGCAAACGTCTAGCCGCCTGCTATCGCTGTATCTATCGATGATTTCTGTGTTGTTTACTAGGATTTCTCTGGCGATGGTTTGGTTATGGGAAGAGATTATATGTTCCTTAATGGAGCCCTGTTGTTTATGCATCGTTAAACGCCTAGAAAGAGATGTTGTTGTCTTGCCTATATACTGGGTTTTTTGGAGCTTACAGTCCCCAAGTGGGCATTTGAAGGCATAGACGACGTTAGTCTCTTTTAAAGCGTTCTGTTTCGTGTCTGGAGAGTTTCTCATGAGTAGGCTGGCCGTTTTTCTGGTTTTATAGTAAATCGTCAGTTGTATCCTCTGATTTTTGTCTGTAGGGATAACGTTTCTATTAACAATATCTTTCAGGACCCTTTCCTCTGTTTTATGAGCTGTGGAAAAGAAGTTCCTGTAAAATAGTCTAATAGGGGGTATAGTTGTGTTGGTTGTCTCTTCGGAGGTTGCATGGCTTTTCACTTTCCTTCTTATGATGTCTTCGATGAAACCATTGGAGAAGCCGTTATTGACTAGAACCTGCCTTACCCTACAGAGTTCTTCGTCGACTTGCTTCCATTCTGAGCTGTGGCTGAGAGCACGGTCGACGTATGCGTTAACAACACTCCTCTTGTACCTGTCAGGGCAGTCGCTGTTGGCATTTAGGCACATTCCTATGTTTGTTTCCTTTGTGTAGACTGCAGTGTGGAAACCTCCGCCCTTTTCCATGACTGTTACATCTAGAAAAGGCAGCTTCCCATCCTTTTCTGTCTCGTAAGTGAAACGCAGCACGGAACTCTGCTCAAATGCCTCCTTCAGCTCCTGCAGATGTCTGACATCAGGTACCTGTGTAAAAATGTCGTCAACATACCTGCAGTATATGGCCGGTTTCAAGTTCATGTCGACTAAGACTTTTTGCTCGATGGTACCCATGTAGAAGTTTGCAAACAGGACACCTAGGGGAGAACCCATAGCGACCCCATCTACTTGCTTATACATGTGCCCATCCGGGCTCAAGAAGGGTGCCTCTTTAGTACAAGCTTGGAGTAGTTTCCTCAGAATACTTTCTGGCATGTCAAGAGGAGTACAGGCTGGATCACGATACACTCTGTCGGCTATCATTCCGATTGTCTCGTCCACAGGTACGTTGGTAAACAGCGATTCTACGTCCAACGAGGCTCTTATCCCTGTGGCCCGTGCGCCCCGCAGTAAGTCCACAAATTCCTTTGGAGACTTCAGGCTGAAGGCGCAAGGAACATAAGGAGTCAGCAGGCCGTTGAGTCGCTTCGCCAATCTGTACGTGGGTGTGGGTATCTGGCTAATGATTGGCCGAAGTGGGTTTCCAGGCTTGTGCGTCTTGACATTTCCATACGCATATCCAGGTTTATATTCCCCAATGATCTTTGGCAGGTGGAGTCCGGATTTCTTGGCGTTCACAGTTTCGATCAGTTTGTTGACCTTTGCTTTTAATTCAAGAAATATGGACCAATAGGCTTTCTACAAACACTTCTATTCAATATCCATTGTTTCGTGTTCTGTCTTGTGTTGATACTTTTAATACCCTATTAATATCCTCTAATGCCACATCATCCTTCCCACCTTACTCAAATGTAATGCCACATCACCCTTCCCACCTCACTCAAATGTAGATATAAAATCAGGGAAACGCAAGTTCTAATCAGTTGTGTATTTGTGAAGTCTTTGAAAATGTAATAAGTTTTACGAAACGCGCCCGTGTCGCGTCAGACTAGAAATAAAAATGAATTTTGGAGAAGTGATTTTTGATTTACCTCCAACAGTGAAGCATAATGTACGAAAGATTGAGAAAATTCGTGTTAGAATTATTAATCTTACTTTTTCGGTCATATTTAATAAAATATATATATATATATATATATATATATATATATATATATATATATATATATATATATGCAAACAAGCCTGAATGGTCCCCAGGACTATATACAACTGAAAACTCACACCCCAGAAGTGACTCGAACCCATACTCCCACAACTGGATCTACCAGTTGTGGGAGTATGGGTTCGAGTCACTTCTGGGGTGTGAGTTTTCAGTTATATATATATATATATATATATATATATATATATATATATATATATATATATATATATATATATAATATATATATATATAATATAATATTCAATGAATTGAGTTTATTTATGCATTTTTATTGAAGGCAGATTTGTGTCCTGCTGTGACTTGGTAGCTGAATGGCGGCGTTACCGTGATTATAGCATAAATACTTGAGAGAGGTTCTTGTCATTTTCGATCTCTCTTATTTGCCCTTTCACTGTGTGTGTGCCCCCTTGCCCTTTCGATTTTTCATTGTTCTTCATCTGACAAATTCTTTTTGCCTTGTTGTCTTCCTCTCCGTATCTCCTCTGATGCATCATTTCCTCTCCCTCACTTCTGCTAATCGTGTTACGCATAAAGAATTTAAGGAATACAAAAATACAGTTAAATTAGCAAGCTATGTGCTTAAGACAAGTTTCCTTTGAGCTCCTGTGTAAGAATTTCAAGCTTTACACAGGATTGAAGGGAAGGGAGCCACTGTTAGAGAGCGCCAAGATGACCTAATCTTTTGATAGCACTTGATAGTACTAGGAAGGGGTGAGGATGTAGATTTGAGATGGGACCTTACCTTGAGGTTACCTTGAGGTGCTTCCGGGGCTTAGCGTCCTCGCGGCCCGGTCGTCGACCAGGATTCCTGGTTACTGGACTGATCTACCAGGCTGCTGGACGCGGCTGCTCGCAGCCTGACGTATGAGTCACAGCCTGGTTGATCAGGTATCCTTTGGAGGTATCCTTTGGAGGTGCTTATCCATTACCTGGACGGGGGAAGGAATGATGCCCAACCTTTTGGACGGTCAGATATTAAACGCCGACCTGCATGAAGCGAGACCGTCCCTCTACCGTCCAGGTTGGGCAGTGTTGAGTAGTATCTGGTTCTTGTAGGGAAATATACAGGGATTGGATGCATGAGGAGTATTACATAGGACTAAAAACGTGGTTACTAGAACCATGAATTTCAAATTAAATAATATTGTAATTGTTAATGAAGTTAAAAAAGAAAAGCTCTTAGATGAAGGCAAGGTTCCTATGCTGGATTGTAAGTCCACTCCTCTGTAACCTTGATACTAGTAATGGGCTGGAGCAGGATCCTTAAGGCTCATCTGGCTCATAAACTGCAGAACACAATATACCTGTTGGAACATCCACACATTTAACATGTAATGTTTACATGGGTATGATAAAACAGCTCTATGACTGCAAGCACTGGTAAAGTTCATGATCTAGAACCTGAACTAAACACTCTAGCCTAATCCTAGGAGTATCTGTGCTGGTGCACACAAGGTATAAATACAAATATATGGAAATATGCATAGAAAATTATTATATGCGATAAAATAAACTAACTTGATAAATTGTGATTAATGGATATGGCAGTTTAATGTATGATGAGTTATATTAAAGAATTTTATGCATAAGATATGGGTATTATGATTATATGAATATTCAGCAATAAAAGAGGATCATTCACTGAAAAGATTTAGTCGCAACTTACTAGATAATGAGGCATTGCCTCGCTGCCTAACAACTTTCAATTTCTATATAGATCTATTAATGTCATGCAGCATGCTAAATGGCCAACCTACGCTCTAAAACAGTTAATAACTTATCCTCAATTTAAGAACCGAAGCCTTTCTGACAGAAGCCAGATGTCTCTCTTGCCGAGACCAGACTTAATATTTTTATGGGGATTTGGCAGCCTTGATGTTGGTTGTGTCCCAGGTAGCGTTTACTGTGGGATGGCTTCTTGTAGTGGTTGCTAGGGTGAGGTTTATAATGGAGAAAATATGGCGAGATTCTGGGTACATGAGCTCGCTTTACTCACTTGATAAAAGTTCTTAAGATCAGATTACTGATCAGATTATAGATCAATGGCTTCCCTGGTAGCTAGAGAGTTAACACTGGTGATAAGATAAGTAGTTTGTGCGGTAATATCCGTTGAAAAGGTTATTAACACAGCACACCTGCACGCTGCTCCGGTGTCAACAAGAGATGAACAGGTACTCTTCTGCGCCCCCAGCGTCTGCCTGTGGCAACAGTCAAGGTGCCGGCTATGTTTATAGATTGATTATTTTCATTATTTAGACTGATTATGGTGATAAAGTTTTATCACAAGATAATTGCCTAGTGGATTTAGAGATTATTGTCAGTACTTAATAGTACAATTTGTCCTTTATTAGGGATTTTGAAAAGACGTCATTTGAAGCTGTTATTTTGGTTCCAATAACTATTTTGATTATATGGATGCTTCTAGATTCATGTGATCACATCTACAATATTATATAGGCATTAAGCCCAATGGTGTACTTTATTAATGGTCATGAAGGATGCTGATGTAGATACAGTAGATATGATCAATCGATAATAAATCTGATATCATTCTGGTATATAGATATGATATGGAATAATACAATCCTTAGATAATAATAATATTAACATAAGTGGAATTTTGCACAGTTCTCTCTTGGATTGACGTGTGTCATTTGTAATTATCATTAGTTTCCGGGAAATTTTATAGAAAATAAAAGTAACTACTGTTTCAATTAATTCTGATCCGGCTTGGTGTTAGACATAATACCTAACCACCTCTGGAGGGATATTAAGGACACCTCAGCGCTTAATGACCAAACGTCGAGTATACTACTTCTGGACATTAGTGCAAAACTAATGTAAACTTTCAGTGAATATGCACACAGACGCGTTGTACACCTCTCTGTTTATACATGTCTGTGTTCAGAGGAATATTTCAAACGATTTATATAATAATTTAGAACGCAATCTATTTAGTTTGTCCTGAAAGCTTAGGTGAAGTATAGGAGTGCATACGGATAGCTAAGACACCATAATGTACAAGTAGGCCTACCGGACAATATACAAAACAAGCTGTTATTTCATGCTATTTTACCCCTACATAGTCTCCCAGGCTTCGCGCCTTCTATTAATAATTATACTTAATCACTCAAACATATAAAAACGAGATTTTTTTTAATCTAAGTATTAGCCGGCACTGTATATAGTTCTCTCATTATAATTTCTTCAGCGCAGGATTGATTCTAGCAGTAGAATAGAGACGTTTTAATTCAATTTCCTTTCATCTGATGCGGCTATTCACTTAGCAGGAAACAGGTACCCCAGTTTAGCGAATGTTGTGGGTTTCATCCTTGGTAATATCAATCGCTGGCATATTGGCTCCTCGATTGCAGAGACCATGTTCCCGAGAGTGCGAATGGTAAAGCTACACGCTTCGATGCGTTAACCCTGTCTTCACATGTGACTGCAAAAATATTCCTTAAAGAAAAATTGTCTAAGAAATTCCCCATCATATAGTTCTGAGATTGATGTTCCTTATAAACTGTACTTGTCACTGTTGGCTTTGCACCGATAGCCACTCCCAATAGGCCTAAGTTTTGTCACCATAAACGTATTTTTTCTGTTAATTAGGTCAATAAGAAGGAGAGCAATACTTCACTGGAAAAGATATGGAGAGTTTTTTCCTGTGAGAATACTTAAATACCCCATTAATCAGAGTCCCAAGGTCCCGTTTTCTTAGGCAGGCGCCTCCCGCCGTCTCAACCCTCGTTTAAATATGGAGAATCGAAGCCAGCACTCTCTCTCTACAAACAGACAAAAACACTTCGCGCCGCTAATCAAATCCTTGGAAAGTGCCGTAAGATCGTGTGCTGCAGATTTACACACGCATTTCGCGACTGGGCAATCTACCTTTTCCGGACCATCGGGAAGAGTCCTATTTCACATATATGCCCCAGATCCTGGCAATTCCTGTGGTCGGATTTTTCCGTGTCGTCTGACAGGGATGTTATATGGGTTTACCTTTCTCTCTGTGTCAGATTTTCTGTGTACACAAACATGGCTTTAAACCTTTCTCTCTCTCTCTCTCTCTCTCTCTGCTCTCTCTGCTCTCTCTGCTCTCTCTGCTCTCTCTGCTCTCTCTGCTCTCACTGCTCTCACTGCTCTCACTGCTCTCACTGCTCTCACTGCTCTCTCTCTCTCTCTCTCTCTCTCTCTCTCTCTCTCTCTCTCTCTCTCTCTCTCTCTCTCTCTCTCTCTCTCTCTCCACTTGAGGGTTCTACAGGTTCAGATAAAATTCCTAAATGTTTACTACAAGCAAAACATACTAGTTTATCCAAAAGCAACTAATTTTAAAGTCTTGCTTCATATATTGCTATATTTTGTGGTAGTTGTGAGGGTGCCAACTTCATTTACTGTTTTTTTGCGTTCTTATTAGATACAGGGTGAAGCTGGATCCATCTCTTCCAAGAGCTTGCATTTGGTATTTTGATTCCTTAAACTTTTACTGGAGAACATGTTCCAATTTCCAGCCAGGTACGGAATGATGACCGAATGATGATGGCTGAGCGTTATCTGCTAAAGTGACTATTCGGTGGTTATCAGCGTGGTTGAAGTGTGGGTGCCCCCTGAAAGCGTTGCCCAGGTACGGGGAAGCCCTGGGAGCATTCGCCAGGTGTGTGGAAACCCTAGGAAACATTGGCCTCGTACATTGCAGAGAGAACACACATACAATATTTTCTCTCCAATGTTGAAGGTAAAGATAACCGTTCACATCCTTCTCCAAATACCAGAGATTGAATGTTGAGAAGGCCGTCCAATTGATTACCAACGAGCCATCTCAAAGTGGTAGCAAACCTTTCATTCATATTAGGTTTTCTCTAGCTGCTTCTGTGAAGATGGAATGATATGCACCTTATGTGTGTACGTAAGTACTTACAGTAAGTTTGACTGAACATGATTCTTCGAGGTCAAACTGAATCAAATTTAACTCCTTGGATAATCTTGTCTCATGAATCCTTCACCAGTTTCTGTAGCGTCATCATGCCTTCAACATTATTTTTGTTGTGGTAGCAGTAAATTTTGCCGGCAATTATCTGTCTAGTGGTTTGTTTAGATGCTGCGTGTGTGTGTGTGTGTGTGTGTGTGTGTGTGTGTGTGTGTGTGTGTGTGTGTGTGTGTGTGTGTGTGTGTGTGTGTGTGTGTGTGTTGTGAGTAGTAGTTTGTTGTTAGTGTGTAGTTACCAATCCATGTCCATGAGCTCGTTAAGCGAAGCTTTTTATGAGCAGTCGTGTACCTGTTGTGATAAAATTTAACTCTTCTAATGTAAGAATTCCTTGAGGAATCTTCATCATATCCCCTCTGTTTCTTCTTTCTACTAGGGCTATGAGATTTAAGTCTGTTAGTCTGTCTTCATAGTTTAACACTCTTAGCTCTGGCACCAGTCTTGTTGCATACATGTCTACTTTTTCAGTTTAGTTCTTAAGCTTTACAAAGTGCGGAATACATGCTAGTGTTGCATATTGCAACACCAGCATGTTGCTAGTAGTGGTCTAACAAATGCAGCATAGACTGCCTTCAATGAGTCTTGATTTAGAGATTTAACCGTTGTTCTAATATTTGTCAATTTCTCATATGCTGCCGATGATACTTTGTTTCTGTGCCTGCATTGTTAGTGTTAAAATTATCTCGACACATAAATGATTCTCTGTTTCCAATTCTTTTCGTTACCTTCCCCTTATGGTGCAGATATCTCTTGGTTTCTTCTCTCCTTTTCTCATCACCATTACCTTACACTTGTTCAACAACCACTTATTAGTTTTAACCTGGAGTTTGTCAAAGTCCTCCTGTAACTTCCTGCAGTCGTCCTCAGATTTTACATTCCTCATCAACTCTACATCATCTTTAAACATTGAATCGCTTTCAGGTCCTTGATTCGTTGAGAATTAAACTCTTAAGAATTTAATTAAGATAAACTTCAAGATTAAACTCTTAAGAATTTAATCTTGAAGTTAGTGAAGAGTCGTAAACCAGAGACCGCAAATTCCAATACTTGTAGCTTTGTAAGAGGATTGTGTCTTAGCTTGTACAAGAAGTCTTTAATATTAATTTTATTAACACAATGCCGTGTGAATTCGTCCAAAAAGCTGAAGCCACAATGTGGAGAGGATCATCAATAGAAGACAAGCACAACGCGTCTTTCCTAAATCAAGCTTTTCTGATTCCCATTTGCACAGGATAGGACAAATCTGCATATATTTTATAAAGAATAATCCACAATTATCCCGGCAATGGTAATCAGTTGCTTGCAATCGAACGGTCCGCAGCATTAAAGTTTGATTCTAACTCTTCTGGGAGAATCATTTTTCGTGAGGCAGACAGAGATGTGAGGCTGATGACAATGGCAGTTGGTCGCTTTCCCCACGAAACAATCTTGGGCTGACCTTGCCTAGCCCCGTTGCCATTACTCTGCCTAGTGATATGGGAAGGCTATTAACAGTTTTATTGCCACTATTCCCCCCAACTTCGACACGGTTCATGCCTCTGCTTTAATCACTTACTTCCTCGCGTCATGCCCAGCTGTGTTCTCTCCTCTCATTCATTTACCTCATTTTTAGACGCCCTCCCTCGAGTGGATGAGTCATGACAGTGAGGTAAAACCTGCCTTCTTAAGTCTAGAGCGTCTAGTGTTTATATTTCCCCCCTTTGACTCCTGTTGATCTTCCTTCCACCTTTTCCATCTAATATTTCCTCCTCTTTGTCGCATTCTCCAATATTAACATTCACGGTTAAAAGACACAAAAAAATGAACACGGAGTTGGCTCACTTTTTCGTAAAGTTACATAAAGTTTATGGCACATTCTGACAGTCAAATATGGTGACTGGAAGCCGCAGAATTGTTGATATGAAGGTATTTTCTTTACACGGCTTGCGCTAACAAGATAACGAATAGATTACGAGATGGAACGGAAAGAACAAGAGAGAAGGAAAAGATAAAGTGAGGAATAGAAAGAACGTAAGGGGGAGTGGGTGGATTGTTGTTGCCTGGAGGTGGGGTGGAGATTGTCAAAGTGGAGATCATGAATATTGTTGGGGACACGTGGGGTTACGATTCTTAGGTACAAGGGGTCAGGATTGTTGGGTGGATGGGGTAAGGATTATTGGGGTGGAGGTGGTGGTGATTGTTGATCAATAGTTATGGGAGATTGTTCGATGGTAGTGGGGATTATTTGGTTGAAGGCGTGAGGATTGTGTTGTTTGTGGTGAGGCATATTGGGCGGTGGGAATTGAAAGAGTGGGGATTGTTGGATGAAGATGTTTAGGACTGTTTGATATACAGAATTGGGTGTAAGGTTGTAATAATTTTGGGAGGAGATTGTGGAGTCAGTATTACACAATCTCCACCCAACATTCTACCAGTTCAACAACCAGTCCAATTCTCCCCAGATTTCTATCAGGAATGTGGTTAGAATGGTTTGATATTGGTGGTTAGGACTACTGGCAAGAGATACTGAGGATTGTTTGTTGGAGGGTGATTGTTGAGTGAACGTGAAGCAACATATTTGACACAATCGTTGACGACTCAACCACTGAACGATATTTGACAATAGTAAATAAAAAGCAGTTGAGACTCATTACCCAACACAGTCCCTGGCATCTATTCACAGCATACATCAATAATTAATAATAATATCTTATACAACATAGCCCCAACACCTTAAATGAAAAAAAGTAAAATATTGCAAATATTAAACTTTTCTACGCCCTATAAACGCCATATAAATACGCCATATAAACTTTTATATATATATGAATGAATTTTTACGCATGGTAGCGGCTGAAATCTCTATTACGCATCACAATGGAATTCAATTCAAATCTTATAATGGAAACATGTCTTTTTGTTCTAAGCTGTATTGCAATGATAACCTTAACATAATGTTATGTAGATATCAGATTCTGTAAATCAAGACCTGTGTGAAATTATGCAGGATGTTTCGACACAAAATATTCAGTAACATTTTAAATGCAGACGAGGAGTCACAATAACGTTGCTGAAATATGTTGACCAAACCACACACTAGAAAGTGAAGGGACGACGACGTTTCGGTCCGTCCTGGACCATTTTCAAGTCGATTGTCGACTTGAGAAGGATGTAGGAAGGACCGAAACGTCGTCGTCCCTTCACTTTCTAGTGTGTGGTTTGGTCAACAACATTTTAAATGCTTACCTAAAATATATTTTTCAGTTCAATTTTTTTTTAAGTTCATTATTTCATGAAAATTCGCAAAAAACAAACACTCAACACGCACAAGTACGTATGCGCGTGCGCATACGCGCACGCGCATACGTGTGGTGGAGACTGACTCCAAACACAGTTTTAGTCTCTATCATATCATACAGATATGATAGAGCTCAATAGGCTCAGGAATCTGTTCACCAGTTGAGAGGCCACGAAGCTGGCTCTCATTGATGACGTAACCATCGGTTGCCGTTGAGTGGTTACTTCAAGAATCATATAACAAATCATCTTGCCTTTGCTCACTCATCCTCCAGCATCCTCGCCTTTGCTTCCAGCTACCAAATAATGTCCTCTTAAGCGGCGTTTTTGCAAAAAGAAAATGGTCACTGGGCGACTCCCTCCTGAAAACTATAAAATCTAATTTCTCACAAACAGGCTGCTATTCACATCCTTTCTGCAATAGCTTAACTTTCTCTGGGCCCTCTACCTGGAGGTGAGAAAATGACTCTAATATCCGGGTGAGGTAGTACACGGGACGGCAATCATAACAAATGGGTGGAAAATACCTAAAATTATTATGAGAGGCTGCGGGATACCGTAATTTAACTGTGATTGAGACTGAAAAAGCTAAAGAAAGGAGAGAATAAAAGGAGTTGTTTGTGTAAAAATGTATATTGAGTAATGTTTGGATGAGAAATTGTATTCGGTTTGGATATACTTCCAGTTAACTCATTTTGCATTGAATTCCAAGTCCTGAGGCATGTTCACACCTGTTTTACCTTGATTGTGCCTGATGTTCCCCTCGTTCAGTCGAGGGTGATCCATTCCTAAACCCGTTTTCCATTCATTAGGGAAGTATTTCCTCTGCTATGCCTGGCTCTCCCTAGCATTTAATGAACGGACAAATGTTTCACTATACATTACAGGCATAAATAATTGGATACATATCAGTATATTCTTCCTTTCCTCCACTCGTCTAAGTGCAAGTTCAGCTTAGTGGTAAACATAGGATTTTTAGGCTAAGCCGATTTTCCCCTGTTGTCAAAAACTCTACTAATTATCTCTGGTAGGATTACATTTCTCCTTTCATATAGATGAGGTAAGGATACAAATTTAAAAACCATACCTCCACCCACCACTCCAAATAGAGCCATGCGAAACAGAAAACAAAAAACTGACAGGCAAGGAGACAACGACACCCAGAAGCCCAACAATGACATTAGTGCACAAACGCTCAAGACTCCAGACACTATACATAATCAGGGAAATGACTCCTCGAAGCCCAGAACGAACACGGAGACTGTAAAATGAAGTGAATCGAGCTAGGCATTTCTCCAGCAGATCTGTGGCCCAGAGGCTGACTGAAGAGGGAATCCTGCTCCGTGAAAGTAAAGAGTTCCGGTTGGAGAGAAGTAGAGGGAGAGAGAGATGATGTAGGAAATGGTGTGTCGGTTGAGAGGGGGAGAGAAAATGGACAGTTGAGGGGACGGTATAACTCAAGAGAGAGCTGATGGAAAAAAGCATATGGAGAAAATAGGAAGAAAGGAGTGTGAGGAATTTAGAAAGATATTGCGAGAAGCGTAGGGACAAGAAGAGAATAGCATGAATAGGATGAGACAGGAAGGAAGAGACGACGAGAGAAGAGAAGACGGAGTGGAGAGTAGGGATAGAAGCCAAGCTTTAAATGGTAGGCGATAAAGACTAGCACAAGAAGAAGGATAGGTAGGTAATTATCAGTGGAAACACCAAGCCATTACGACTATATAGCACTTGAAAGCGGTCAGGATAAGGATTTGGGATGGAACGGGTAGGAAGGAATGGTGCCCAACCATTTAGACGTTCGGGGATTGAACGCGAACCTGCATGAAGCGAGACCGTTG
>NC_091174.1:15622594-15805094 GCF_040958095.1 Procambarus clarkii
GAGTGATCACATTGTATTGAGCTTTGAGTACCTGGTTGAGCTGGGAATTATCACCCCCAAAAAAGAACTGGGAACTAAAGGGCTGGCGTACCGAAAGGGAAACTATGAGGAAATGAATAAATTCCTATGGGATATACATGGGACACATAACTCGGAACCAAGTCCGTACAAGACATGATGGACTATGTCATCCAAAAATGTCAGGAGGCTGTAAGCAGGTTTGTCCCAGCCCGACAGGAAAAAACAGAGAAGCAAAGGAAGAATCCGTGGTTTAATAAGGAATGTATGAAAGCAAAGGAGCAAAATAAAAGGGCATGGAGGAACCTCCGTAATAACAGAACACTAGAAAGTAGAGAGAGATACCAGAGAACCAGGAACGAGTATGTCAGTGTGAGAAGAGCAGCTGAGAAAAGGTATGAAAATGATATAGCTAATAAAGCCAAGACCGAACCCAAGCTACTACACAGTCACATAAGGAGGAAGACAACAGTGAAGGAACAGGTGATGAAACTTAGGGTGGGCGAGGACAGGTACACAGAGAATAACAAAGAGGTGTGTGAAGAACTCAACAAAAGGTTCCAGGAGGTCTTTACAATAGAACAGGGAGATGTCGCGGCGCTAGAAGAGGTGGCAGCAAACCAGGTGACCTTGGATAGGTTCGAAATTACAAGAGATGAGGTCAAGAAGCACCTATTGGAGCTGGATGTGAGAAAAGCTGTTGGGCCAGATGAAATCTCGCCATGGGTATTGAAAGAGTGTGCAGGAGCACTTTGCCTACCACTCTCCATAGTGTATAGTAGGTCACTGGAAACGGGGGACCTACCAGAAATATGGAAGACTGCTAATGTAGTACCAATATACAAAAAGGGTGACAGAGAAGAGGCACTGAACTACTGACCAGTGTCCTTGAACTTGTATACCATGCAAGGTGATGGAGAAGATTGTGAGAAAAAACCTAGTAACACATCTGGAGAGAAGAGACTTCGTGACAACCCATCAACATGGGTTCAGGGAGGGTAAATCTTGCCTTACAGGATTGATAGAGTTCTACGATCAGGTGACAAAGATTAAACAAGAAAGAGAAGGGTGGGCGGACTGCATTTTTTTGGACTGTCGGAAAGCCTTTGACAAAGTACCCCATAAAAGGTTGATGCATAAGCTAGAGAAACAGGCAGGAGTAACTGGTAGGGCGCTCCAGTGGATAAGGGAGTACCTAAACAATAGGAAGCAGAGAGTTACAGTGAGGGGTGAGACCTCCGATTGGCGTGAAGTCACCAGTGGAGTCCCACAGGGCTCTGTACTTGGACCTATCCTGTTTCTGATATACGTAAATGATCTCCCAGAGGGTATAGACTCATTCCTCTCAATGTTTGCTGACGACGCCAAAATTATGAGAAGGATTAAGACAGAGAAGGACAGCTTGAGGCTTCAAGAAGACCTGGACAAGCTGCAGGAATGGTCGAACAAATGGCTGTTAGAGTTTAATCCAAGCAAATGTAATGTAATGAAGATAGGGGTAGGAAGCAGGAGACCAGATACAAGGTATCACTTGGGAGATGAAATACTTCAAGAGTCCGAGAGAGAGAAAGACCTGGGAGTTGATATCACGCCAGACCTGTCCCCTGATGCTCACATCAAGAGGATAACAGCAGCAGCATATGCCAGGTTGGCTAACATAAGAACGGCCTTTAGAAACTTGTGTAAGGAATCTTTCGGAACATTATATACCACATATGTCAGACCAATCCTGGAGTATGTGGCACCAGCATGGAGTCCATATCTAGTCAAGCATAAGACTAAAATGGAAAAGGTTCAAAGGTTTGCCACCAGACTAGTACCCGAGCTGAGAGGTATGAGCTACGAGGAGAGACTACGGGAATTAAACCTCACTTCGTTGGAAGACAGAAGAGTTAGGGGGGACATGATCACCACATTCAAGATCCTCAAGGGAATTGACAGGGTTGATAAAGACAGGCTGTTTAACACAAGGGGCACACGCACTAGGGAACACAGGTGGAAACTGAGTGCCCAAATGAGCCACAGAGATATTAGAAAGAATTTGTTTAGTGTCAGAGTGGTTGACAAATGGAATGCATTAGGAAGTGATGTGGTGGAGGCTGACTCCATACTCAATTTCAAGTGTAGATATGATAGAGCCCAATAGGCTCAGGAACCTGTACACGTGTTGATTGACAGTTGGGAGGCGGGACCAAAGAGCCAGAGCTCAACCCCCGCAAGCACAACTAGGTGAGGTGGGTGAGTACACACAAACACACACACAAACACACACACAAACACACAAACACACACACACACACACACACACACACACACACACACACACACACACACACACACACACACACACACACACACACACGCACATACACACGTCCTCACTCTTAAACCACTCCCACTAGCACCACTACCATTACCACTATCACCACTCCTACTATCACCACTACCATCACCAAAATCACCACATCCAGCACATCTACAACCTCAACCACTATCACAACACCCGCAACCAACATTACCTCAACAAGCACCAACAACAACAATCACCACCTGCACCACAACCACCGCTCCAGTAGTCGCGATCGCGCCCCACCTTCGTCACAATGTCACTTCAACATTTTAGAATGCTCTTTCCAAACCCAGTTTCGTGAGCTCGTTCCTGGTAGTCACGGGGAAAGATATTATTATATATTCATAGTATTAATTGCGAGAAATATGATCAAATCGCAAGACACGATCCACAGCCAATTCACAAGAGGAAAGTTCCTGGAAATGTATGCCCTGGAAACACAAACCGAAACTGTCTCTATTTTCCGCTTGTTACAACTTGTAATAAAGTTGTTACATCTTGGCTTAACGTGTTTATGACGTATTAGAACGTTGTTACAACTTGTTATATTGGTTGTTATAACTGGTTAGGAAGTGTTAAAACTTGTTCGAACGTTGTACCAACGTCGTAGTTACGGTGTGTGTTTGGCGGGTGCTGCATATATATGGAGAAATTAGTTGGCTTTTGGTAGAACATGGAATTAATATATTTCCGAAATTTAAATCCAACAGTTTCCTATGGATCTATTATGGATCTATTATGGATCTATTATGGATCTATTATGGATCTATTATAATTGCTATTAAAACTCTGGAAAGTAATTTGTGTTTTATATGAGACTGTAGGAAATTATTCCTAATTTTTTTCATTTTTATTTGACTAATTTAGTTATCCTTGTTTCTTAACAGTATTTCTTCGTATTAAAGTGCCTTGTATCAGTAATTCTTGATATTGAGGTGTCGCGTATCTGTATTTCTTGATAATAAGCTGACTGGTGGAGTTATTTTTTATTACTAGTTGAGTTGGACTAGTATGTATTGTTATCATGTTGTCTTGCACTAGTATATATTATCATGTTATCTTGCTCTACTATATATTATCAGGTTATCATTCACTACTATATATTATCAGGTTATCATGCACTACTATATATTATCCTGTTATCTTGCACTACTATATATAGTTATCAAGTGGTCTTGTGCTATAAGTATTGTTATCAAGTTGTGTTGTGCTTCGGATAATACTTCCTCTCTGAGAGTGTTTAATTTCTCAAATTTCTTTAAGGTTTGATTTGTGCTTCAGTACAGATGACGCCTATTGGAGAACGTAGTTTTCCCTCAAGTCCTTATTCGAGAGATTTATTAATAAGTCATGTTATTGGTAGAGGAAGTGCATAGGAAAACCGTGGTGAACGTAGTTGTTGGTTGAGTTAGAATATGAATGTGATTCAATGTAGAAATAAATAAAAATTCAGCCATTGGTTACCATGGTAGATTACCAACATTCATTTGGCCCAACCCCTTGGGCTGGACGGTAGAGCGACGGTCTCGCTTCATGCAGGTCGGCGTTCAATCCCCGACCGTCCATGTGGCTGGGCACTATTCCTTCCCCCCCCCCCCCCCCCGTCCCATCCCAAATCCTTATCCTGACCCCTTCACAGTGCTATATAATCGTAATGGCTTGGCGCTTTCCCCTGATAGCTCCATCCCTCATTTGGATATATAATGTAAAATAAAATTTCACTACATGGTTTTCCAAATTCGGGAACAGGAGACCTATTGAGTTTATTAGAGGGGCCTCCATGGGCCAGCTACGGACCTTCTCTAAAATGCAACTCCACGACAATAGCCTAGCTCATTGGTACCTATATACTGCTACGTAAAACAGAGGCATGAGGCGAAAAAAACCGTTGCCCAAACACTTCCACCAAGGGAACTGAACTAGAGACGTTGTCCGATTTAACCCGCCAGACGTCTCCACTGCCCCACTGGGACGCTGCAGGCTTGGAACATTTGGACAGCGATTCCTGTCTCACCGAGCAGTAAATATGTACCCGGGTGCTAGGCAACTGTTGTGGTATGCTTCCTGTGATAGAGCAGTACTTGGCCAAGAGGAAGCTCGATAAACCAAACATACATTCTGTCCTGACAATGAGAAATCCAAATGGGAATAGAAATGGCTTTCTGTTGACCAGACCACACACTATAAGTTGAAGGGACGACGACGTTTCGGTCCGTCCTGGACCATTTTCAAGTTGGACCATTCTCAAGTCCTTCGACTTGAGAATGGTCCAGGACGGACCGAAACGTTGTCGTCCCTTCAACTTATAGTATGTGGTCTGGTCAACATACTTCAGCCACGTTATTGACTCATCGCCTGCATATGGCTTTCTGATTTTACACCGACAAAATTGGTGATATCACGTGTAGACGCTGTGACGTTATTGTGAGTCACAACAACGTGGCTGAACATATGATGACCAAACCACAAGATGGAGACGTGACGACGTTTCGGTCCGTCCTGGACCATTATCAAGACTTGATAATGGTCCTGGACGGTCCGAAACGTCGTCGTTTCTCCTTCTTCTTAGGTGTGGTCTGGTCATTAGTGGTATGAAATTCTGTAGAAAACAAAGAACCTCAACAAAATGAAATGGTGAACTCACGAAAAAAATGGAAAATTCCCCAAATAGCATTGTGGAAAATCAACGAAGAGCATTGTAGGAAATGCATAAAAAAGCACTGTGAAAAATTCCTAAACAGCACTGTACAACTTCCTTAAACAGCAGCACTTTAGAAAATACCTAAACAGTACAGGAAAATCCTTAAATAGCGCCGTGCCGAATCCTTAAACAGCACTGTGGAAGATCCATAAACAGCACCGTTGAGAAATTCATCAAAATCACTGTGTTAAATAAGCGAAACAGCGCAATAAAATTTCCAAAAATAGCAACTGGAAGAATTTATAATGTAAAAGTCTCCAGAGATTCCTGGCATGTTTACGATGGGACCCTTATACCCTTCACCACTATTACATGGGAAAATATAATTTTGAAAGTTTCATTTAATAGTGTTGCATCTATCGTTAATACGTATGAGTGTAGGTATTATTTAATACCTAGCTCTAGTAGACGTATGACCAGCCTTGACAAAATTTTAAAGTTAGATGTTAAAGATTCTTTACCTGGAACAAAGTTCCAAGTAGCACGGGCTATGGTGAGCCCGTCCTTAAAGATAGAGGACTTCAAAGATTACTCCGCAAGTTGCATTTCAAAATACTGGAGGAACTAATTATCTCATGGCCACTTATAATCATGAAAATTATCGTCAATTTATTGAAGCCTTTATGAGGACTCAATAAATTTCAGGTAATTTATGAGTTCTGTGATATCCGCCATACAATCTAGCTCTAGAACACGTTCATTAAATTTCTGTTCGTTCACATCTTCTCCTTCATCTTCCATAAAAACTTGCATTTTACCCCGAATTTCATTAAAAAAAAAGTTGAACTGTCAGTGCAGAAAAACTAACTGTACAATGTTTTTTTCTCCATGAGTAATGCAATGGAAATTGCGAAATTTACTGTTGGTGTTCATGGCTTGTGTATTTTAATTTAATTTTGTATTCACGCTATCTTTTCTAACTGCCAATTGCGGTGCGCCAGACACAGCTTTTGTTCAGGGCTCCTATGAAACATTGATATCATCACCAGTGTTTGATCCCCTTTATATAGGTATCGGTTACATAATTTTTATTGCGTGCATTATTTTATTATTGACTAGAATAGATATTGCAAATTGAGCAATATCTGTTACATAGGTACTTTCAATAATTACAATGTAAAATGTAGAATAGGACATTCCTTTCTCCTCGAGTTGGCTGTCAAAAATCATCCAATGGTAACTTTGAACTAATATCTACTGAAATTTAATATTAACAAATCATACGCTACGGGCCGAACCAGTACGACCTACATAAGACTTACGCTACATAAGAGCCTTTTTTGAATGGAAACAGAAGTAGAAATTGACTACGAATATTCGTAATTAATGAGTCAATAACTGATATTTTCTAAATTTATCTCTATTTTGTAAGTAAAACTCGAATTTAAATGGTTAGAGTTCAATTATGAAATAAACTTATCTACATATAAGCGATCATGAAAGATAAGAGAAGAATCGCCTATTTCGGCAATAGAAAATATGCTTCAATTCACAGAGACAAGAATCATTCCAAAGCTTCTAAAAATTACACGGAAAATGCTTTTCCAAGCAAAGCATTTTACCGAATTTTAAGGAAATTCATAAATATTTTATAACGATTCATAAATACTAAATCGTTAATCGTTAAAATTATCTCACTCCCTAAAGATACTCCTAACGTCAAATTTCCTCTTTTGGGTGCCATTTGCTATCACAATTAGAAAGGCACTTTGTAACATTCATTGACATTCCTATTCTCAAATTAGCTTTCAGTTTGTGTTCACTAATGGTCATAGTATTTAAACAAAGATCCTTTACACTTTGGCCCCCCCAGATCTGGAGTTGCTAACCTTTTTTAATGTTTAGCTGTAATGTTCGATGCGTGGGGGATACCTCACGAAACCTTAAACCTTAAACAGACATTCTCCATATCGCATAGAGTTTCTTCCATGTATTGTTTACAGGGAAATAAACCAATCAGGTCTCGTGCAATATATCATTGGAATGCTCGTGATAAATCCTATCAATATAGCTACCATTTTAGAACACTAGAGCACAATTTAAAAAAGTGTTTTACATAAAAATACATCACTGATAGTGTACACAATTTGCTCCTACGTAGGCAATTTGTGTCAGTGGGAGCACAATAAATATCACAGCATCTTGGGCATAACACTCCTCTAAATTTGTATAACACCAGTTCAGACACCACTTAATTGCCCAATTCCTCAAGTTTATGTTCTCCTTTTTACTCATAACTCAACTGAATTTTATTTATAGATATTTAATGCTCAGAATTTTCCTGGGCTTCTCTATCTTAGCAGGAGCGTGAATATGTTGATTATTAGATCTGAGTGAGAATGAGTTTAGGTGGGCGTGAGCCATCATGGCCACACTTGTCAAGCACTTACACTTACAAACATTTAAGAAACCTTTACATCTTTCTGTAATCATGATGGTTTTGCATTCATTAATAACAAAGTATATGAGCTTCGCAGCACTACTAGTGTGTTTATAAGTTTTTGTTTATAAGTATATTTGTATAAAATATATAGGGAAAAGTATATATTTATATAAGTATATAATATATTATCATTTTGTTTATAAGTAACAACCATGGGTTGTTAAGTTCGGCAGCTTGTAAACAAAGCCGCCTTGATTAAGGAAAGAGAACCATCCGAGGAGAAGAACAAACGTCACCCAGGTTGTTTTGGTGATGAATGTTCAGTAACGAATCCCATGACTGATGAATTCATCCCTCATGATAATTTCCACCATTGAGAAATTTTATCTTCTCAAGTCACGACAACTTTATTGCGTGTAGTATGTTCAGTATGTCCAGCTACACACACAAGGAACACAATTGGCCGATCTCTCACGGTGTTCAAAAAAGAACTCGTTAAACACCAAAAGAATACCTGATCAACCTGGCTGTGATTCATACGTCAGGCGGTTTTAGCAGCCACGTTTCCTGCGTACAGAAGGTTGGTTCATATAAGAACTGCCTTAAGAAATTTGAATAAATAGTCGTTCAGGATCTTGACAGTCGTTTATGTCAGACCATTTCAGGAATATGCGGCAACAGCCTGGAGTCCTTATCTCGTTTCACTGTAAACAACGCTGCAAGAAGTTTAGATTCAGAACGTTCAGAACGGAAAAGTTCAGTACTGCCAAATTAGTTCTAGATCTGAGAGGTATGAGCTACGAGGAAAGACCTGCACGTAACCTGCACGTTACAAGTGGAGAAACACGTGAAGTATGATTCCTACATACAAAATACCTAAGGGAATTCAATAGGGTAGAACAAAGACACACTATCTGGCATAGGTAGTACACAAACAAGAGGTCATAAATGGAAATTAAGTACCGAAAGGAGTCAGAGAAAGTAGAAATAATGTTTTGTCAACACAGTGAATAAATGGAATGCGCTAAAAAGTACAATGAAAGTAGAGTCAATTCGCAGGTGTAAATGTAGATATGACCAAGCCCAATAGGCTTAAGAGCGTATACAGCTGTTGACTAAGACTCATCTCTCCCCTCGCAAATAAAGCTAGATTAATGCAACTAGGTGAGTACACCAACAAACCCCCACACACTCACATACACACAATAAAGAACAGCAATTTGAACTAATATGAATGATATGAATGAATATCCCGGTGAATGAAAGGTCCCAGTTGTACAGTCTGGTTCCAGTTGTACAGTCTGGTTCCAGTTGTACAGTCTGGTTCCAGTTGTACAGTCTGGTTCCAGTTGTACAGTCTGGTTCGTTCTCGACGCACAATTGAGAATTTCGGGTTCGAATCCCGGGCGGGACACAAATAGTGGGGCGCATTTCCATTCACCTAATGCTCTCTTCACTAAGCAGTAAGTAGGTATGTAGGAGTTAGTCAGCTTGTTGTGGGATTGTGGGGCGGGGTCAGTAGGTCGACCTTTGGGGGGTGACCTCGTTATAAGCCTAACATGCATGAATACACTCTATCTGCCTGTCCCCGGACACAATGATTTATTATTATTACAGTATTGCAAATCAGGAACAATTCAACACAGACAAATGAACGCAACACTTCTAAACTTCTCACCACGAAAAACTGCATAAATATCACGCACACGCACACACACACACACACACACACACACACACACACACACACACACATACACACACACACACACACACACACACACACACACACACACACACACACATGGAGGGTATAAGGGGCCTCGTAGCCTGGTGGATAGCGCGCAGGACTCGTAATTCTGTGGCGCGGGTTCGATTCCCCCACGAGGCAGAAACAAATGGGCAAAGTTTCTTTCACCCTGAATGCCCCTGTTACCTAGCAGTAAATAGTTGCCTGGGAGTTAGTCAGCTGTCACGGGCTGCTTCCTGGTGTGTGCGTGTGTGTGGTGTGGAAAAAAAATAGTAAACAGTTGATTGACCGTTGAGAGGCTGGCCGAACGAGCAAAGCTCAACCCCCGCAAACACAACTAGGTGAATATACACACACACACAAAGCTGGGCGGACTGCATTTTCTTGGACTGTCGGAAAACCTTTGACACAGTACCCTATAAGAGGTTGGTACATAAGCTGGAGAGACAGGCAGGAATGGATGGTAAGGTTCTCCAGTAGATAAGGGAGTACCTAAGCAATAGGAAGCAGAGAGTTACAGTGAGGGGTGAGACCTCAGATTGGCGTGAAATCATCAGTGGAGTACCACAGGGCTCTGTACTCGGTCCTATTCTGTTTCTGATATACGTAAATGATCTCCCGGAGGGTATAGACTCATTCCTCTCAATGTTTGCTGACGATGCCAAAGTTATGAGAAAGATTAAGACAGAGGAGGACTGCTTGAGGCTTAAAAAGGACAAACTGATGGAATGGTCGAACAAAAGGTTGTTAGAGATTAACCCAAGCAAATGTAATGTAATGAAAATATGTATAGGGAGCAGGAAACCAAATACAAGGTATCACTTGGGAGACGAAATTCTTCAAGAGTCAGAGAGAAAGAAATACTTGGCGGTTGATATCACGCTAGACCTGTCTCCTGCAGCCCATATCAAGAGGATAACATCTGCGGTATACGCCAGGTTGGCCAACATGAGAACGGCATTTAGAAACTTGTGTAAAGAATCATTCAAAACCTTGTATACCACATATGTCAGGCCAATCCTGGAGTATGCAGCTCGAGCATAGAATCCATATCTAGTCAAGCATAAGACTAAACTGGAGAGGGTTCAAAGGTTTGCCAGCAGACTAGTATCCGAGCTGAGAAGTAAGAGCTACGAGGAGAGACTACGGGAGTTAATCCTCACGTCGCTGGAAGACAGAAGAATTAGGGGGGGGACAAGATCACCACATACTAGATTCTCAAAGGAATTAATAGAGTAGAAAAGGACAGTCTATTTAACACAAGGGGCACACGCACTAGGGAACACAGGTGGAAATTGAGTGCTCAAATGAGCTACAGAGATATTAGAAAGAACTTTTTTAGTGTCAGAGTGGTTGACAAATGGAATGCATTAGGAAGTGATATGGTGGAGGCTGACTCCATACACAGTTTCAAGTGTAGATATGATAGAGCCCAATAGGCTCAGGAACCTGTACACCAGTGGACTGACAGTTGAGAGGCGGGACCAAAGACCCAGAGCTCAACCCCTGCAAGTACAACTAGGTAAGTACACGAGCACACTCAAGCCAACAAAAACAACAAAGCATACTTTCCAAACAACATAAATAAAATTTGTTACCAAGAAAAAAATATGCCAGGATCAGGCTCAACTTTGCTCAAGGTTCCAAGATTTAATGTTTGTGAGAAAAAAATAGACCAGAGTCTCATAAACCCCAGAACCTACGGGGGTAATGAGGGGGGGTTACGTGGCTTTCCCCCACCCCACAACAGCTGACAGCTTGCTTAAGACAAGACACGCAATGCGTGCTGCCCAGTGGGAGGGAGAGAGAGAGAGGATTGGCTGACGAAAAAGATGAGAAAAAGTGGAATAAGGTTAAGAGAGTATAGGGGAGGAAGGAATGAGAGGGGCACAGGAAGTGAGAGTTGAGATTTGGAGAGGGTGTTCAGGGGAGAGGGGTGATGAGGTGAGTAAGGTGATGGACAGAAAGGGATGGAGTAAGGGATATCGGGTGAGTGGAGGAGAGTACTAGGGAGTGGAGGTGGAAGCGAGTGAGTGGGGTAGGACTCGATAGAGAGGGAAGGAGTCCCAGGAAAAGGAGGAGGGAATTAAGAGGAACTGAAGGAGAGGGTGAAAGCTAGAGTGAGGTAGGTGGCACCGGATGGAGAGAGAGAGAGAGAGAGAGAGAGAGAGAGAGAGAGAGAGAGAGAGAGAGAGGTCAGGCAGAAGAGAAAGTCATGTCTAAACAAAAACGAAGCCTTCAACTCTGGGTATACAAAATTGCTTTAATTTTCTAAGACAACATTGTAATATCATGAACCGGTTTGAAATACGACCCAGGTAGTCCACTGCAAATTGTGCTGTGTTACATATTTTTCGTTTTTGAAGCTGAAATGTGAGTGTGCATGTACCCACTTAGGTGCACTCATTGTATTTACTCACCTAAAGGTATTCACAGGGTAGATTGCTAGCCCCTAAGCCCATTTCTACTAGCTGTAAGTCGACTATTGTATTGACTCAATATCTTCTTTGTCTTGTCTTATCTACAGTATAAGGTACTTATTGCATTAGCTTTTACTATGTTTTAATCTTCTCTATTGCTCTTTTTCACTACTCTTAGGCTATTCATTAGTTTTCAGCATCCATGTGACTAATTGGCGTCTAAAGTTCCATCGATATTGTCTAGTTTCATCTTGACATACGCTAAGAATGCATTCTTCCTCAATCAAATAAAACTCTCCCTGAGAATCTTTAATGTCGTTATCATGTCTCCTAGATTTCATCTTTTCAGGTGTGGCAAGGTTCATAATCTTTAGTCTTTTCACGTAGTTCAGCCTCGTCATTCAAGTTCTGGGAGGAGTCACGCTCTATATATAAGAATCCTTTCTAGTTTGGCTCATGTTTCTGTAAGTGAGGGTTCCATACAGGGGCATCATACTCCGGAATGGACCAAGCATGTCTTGAACAATGCTCTGATGGCCACCTTTCATTGGTTTCTAAATACTAATACTTATGTTTCCCAGTTTTGAATGTGTTGATGATAATATCCAGTTCAAGTAACTGTGGTCCCAGACTAGATATATAAACTCCCAGTTCATAGTTTTTTTAGTTTCAGTTATTATTTACTATTTCACACTGCTCAACAGACGTTTTTGCTGCATCCCCAGTTCCCATTGCCTTTCATATTTTCGGGATTAAAATAATTGGTATGAATGTTTAAATGCGTCAGCGTCTTATGTCATATTAATTTTTATATAAGGAAAATTTGTAAAGGTCCTTGTGTTACCCTGTTGCCTCCCTCTGAGGTCGCCTCTTACTAACAATGGGAGTCCTTTTGGGTACTCTCTAATCCAATTTACCACCCTCCAAGATAACCATTTTTGAGTCGCAAGTTTATTTAGTAGTTTCTTATATATGATTATAAAATGTCTTCTGTTAACCAAGGAAGACTCAAGCTGCTTATTTTTCACTTCACTGAATTATCAATGTTGCCTTGTTACAAAACTCCTCAATATTTGTTAAGCAGGATTTGCTTTCTTAGTTGTCATGTAGATGTTAAGAAACAAGACTTGGACCCTATGGGTAATTCATTAAACTTTTATCTATATCTTCGTTAATAGTTAGCAGGGAATTCTTGCTAGTGTCACCCGTCTGTAGTTTATGGGCTCTTGCCGGACCTCTTCATTAAAAACAGGCAAGTTGGTTCTCTTCCTGTCTTTAGGGACTCCCCTTTCGTCTATTAAAATGTTGTAAATCTTTACCAGTGGTCTGCTGTACACTTCAGCTGCTTCTTCCTGAATCTAGGGTGAAGTTTGTATTAGTGCTTGATGCATTTATTTTGTCTACTTCTGTTAGGAAATCTGGCTCTAAATTAATGATAATAAAATAATATATAATTCTAATATGCTCGAAGGACCAGAATCCTATTCTAAAGGAGAGAACCAGGGGCTTATGGATCTCTATGAATAAATGCAATTAAATTCTAAAGATTCTGTTAATATATAATAAATGAACTGTAGATGCTATAAATTCTAAAGCTGCTTCCTATCAGACTTTGGGGGGTTATTCTTTAAGGTTAGTTTACATAATGCATGCAATGTATAATAAATTTCATAAATGATGAAATAAGAAATGCAGGTATATAGATTATAGATATTATCATTACAAATCATTAAATTAATCAAAGAAATGTTCTATGAAACTACAATAATAAATTAACAGTTTAGCTGTATGAAGAATTAGTAGCAAGCGTCTTGCAATATTCGTCACTGAAACTTGTTGCATCAGGATATTCTGGGAATACGTGATCGCGACTGAGGATTATTTTCTTTCTTGCCAATAATACACAAGCTGAAATACGAGCAGCATGTAAATACTATCTAGAGATATATATTACCACACATATTTCTAAACTGAAGGTGGTATTGCCCTGAAATAAACTTACTAGTTATTGTTAGTGGGCATACAGCATGACGACAAAATGTTCTACCTAATATTTTTAATGTGATCACAAACAAAAATGTTGAATGGACTTATAATTATGCCGATACTGGTGTCTGTGTAATGATGAAGCTGTCCCGGCCTCTTAGCGTCCGTATCAGCACGGATGGCACGTTGATGAGGCGGTAACTCAAGAGACTTCCAGACACTATTTCTCAGAACAATAGCTGCTCCTCTTCGAGAGTCCATTCCTCTCCACTTGCTTGCATATGAGCAGTAGCATAAAGTGTGGGAACGGAGTAAAATTCTACTATAATTTGCTCAACTATCCGAGATAATAGAGACAAAAGTTATCATAAAAGAGATAACATCAATTAAATTCTCGCTATGTAACAATTAATATGAAACGAAGTTCACATAAACGAAAAAAATAGAGGGGAAATTCATTCCTCCATGAATGCCCTGTGTTAACAGTAACTGAATAAAGGGATCTCAGAAAACAATGTTATATTACTGGATCAATGGTGAAAATATATTATCAGCTAATAATTTTTGTAAAAGAATGCTGAAATCAAAAGAGAATTTATCACAATTCTCACGAATGTAAACGTTTTTCCCTGAGTCATGTGAACTGACGCAACACGGCCATAAATACTGGGAAATTTTTGTCCTACATACTACACCGTATGATATGAATTAATGTTTTTACACTACTGGTTAGTAGTAGTAAAATATAATGGTTAGTACAAGAATTGCTTCTTAAAGTACTCAAGGTTGGTAATTAAGTTTTAGATGATTATGACACTTAATACAAGAAATAATAGGGATTAGTAATTAGAAAAATTGTACTAGGAATTGTAATTAAAAATTGTACTTGGGATTAGTTATTAGGTGTTGGAAATTTCCAACAACTTCCTCTACTTCTTGTACCGCTGCCTCAAGGCTTATAATTATGTTGGTTAGTCTCCATAGTACTTTATAGTAGTCCTGGTTTAGTGTTGTCATCTTCCTGAAAGCTTTTGTCGAGTACATGACATAAGTCCATGAAATTTGAATGACTCAGATCTCTATCTCGTTCACCCTGAACACCACATTATTCACTGTTGTCTTACATAAGACAGTTGTGAACATACGGCTCTAACATCTTTACTTCATTTAAGACCCAAGTGCTATATAATTTTCAAATTGTTTCTCGAATTGGGACTTTGTAGATGAAATCACCAAGGTTTAAGATTTTTGCCTTTCTCTGTGGGTCATCCTAGTTTCTTGGTGGATTATTTCCATATCTTTATTTACATCATCTTCTGTCTAGATCTTATATTATTCATCTGATTTATATTTTCACTCAAAATACCCATGGGATAAGTTGTTCATCAAACTGTTTTCCCAGTAACTTTTTCTTCCAAAAGATATAAAAAAACTTCACTGGTATCATTTGAGTAAATTTTCTCTTTACTTCCTCTGTTTGACCTGGATTTGTCTCCAGTTTTTATCTCTTCATCTTATTGCTCCTGTAAGTGAGTCTATCATTTGTGAACCACATTTCGAGTCTACTCTTTTTCTATCTTCTGTGACAAGGAAGTTTACCGATGGAAGAGCTTAGGATAGGATGGAACGTGAATGGGGCTGGGTATGGAGATAGGAACTGCATGAAAAGTTCCATGCATTTCTGAATTATAGTTTGGGGAAAGGGGGTGTTATTGTGAGCTTAAAAGATAGATTCAGTAGATTTGCAATGGTGAGAGGGAAGTGAAATTGCAAGGAATGGGAAAACTAATCTGGATGAAGGAGTAGGGAAAACAGGAGATGACATTTTTGGGAGGTTTGCTAAGAGATATCAAGGGATTGGTGAATGTTGTTGTCATTTTTAACATGAGAGTTATAAAGATGTAGTTTGTCAAGGTTTATATTGATTGGGGATGGTTGCGTCGGGGTGGGTAAGGAAAGAGGGAAGTCAAGCTCTGTTACATATCAATATTCCCCCTTGTCTCGGGTATAGTCATATTAGTATTGCTTCCGTTCTATACGGTGTTCCACTTGCAAGTTTCTTGTAGCCCTATTCTAAACAGTTTCCTCCATGGAACAATATTTCCACCCTCCTCTGCCTGGTTCCTTCCTGCCCATAAATGACATTCACCAAAATATATATATATATATGTCGTACCTAGTTGACCAGACCACACACTAGAAGTTGAAGGGACGACGACGTTTCGGTCCGTCCTGGACCATTCTCAAGTCGATTGTGATGAGGACAGGTAGGGACAGGCAATAAATAGGCAAGAGAGAGCTGAGGAGGAAAGTCAGGTGTAGAAGATAGTAGTAATAATGAGAACTGCAGAAGGCCTATTGGCCCATACGAGGCAGCTCCTATTATAACCACCGAAGGAGAAAGTAATAGGAATAAGAAGAGGATAGCAAGGGAGCGTAGGAGAAGACAATGCACAGAAAAAGGGAGAAGAGAGAAAGAAAAGGAAAGAGAAAAAGAAAGATAAATGGAAGGGGTAAGCTTATGTTAAGTCACGTTTGTTAGAAAGATTAGAGCATTTGAGTATATACTGTGAAAGGGAAGAGTCCACAGCAACAAAGCCAGGACTCAAGTTCATGTTTGGTACATTGTGTATAAGAGCCGATTCTACAAGACGGCGTCTGTGTAGAGTAGAGGCAGGAAAGATTATTTTGGAGGAAGACCAGTCAATGGGATGATTAGAATCCCTCACATGGCAGAAGAGAGCATTGTTAGTGTCTGCAGACTTAACACTTCTCTTGTGTTCTTTTTAATCTGTCATTCAGTGTACGGCCAGTTTCGTCAAAGTATTGGAGAGGACAAGATGAACAGTAAATAGAGTAGACACCAGCAGCATTAGAAGCAGGAGGAGCAGTGTGAACTAGATTGCTACGAAGTGTGTTAGTTTGTCGAAAGGCGAGTTTAATGTCAAGAGGACGAAAGGTATTGGTAAAAGTTTTGAGTTCAGATATGAACTGTCCTCATCACAATCGACTTGAGAATGTCGAAAAACGTCGATTGTCCCTTCAACTTCTAGTGTTTGGTCTGGTCAACATACTTCAGCCACGTTATTGTGACTCATCGCCCGCATGTCGTACCTAGTAGCCAGAATGCACTTCTCGGCCTACTATGCAAGGCCCGATTTGCCTAATAAGCCAAGTTTTCCTGAATTAATATATTTTCTCTAATTTTTTTCTTATGAAATGATAAAGCTACCCATTACATTATGTATGAGGTCAATTTTATTTTATTGGAGTTAAAATTGACGTAGATATATGACCGAACCTAACCAACCCTACCTAACCTAACCTATCTTTGTAGGTTAGGTTAGGTAGCCGAAAAAGTTAGGTTAGGTTAGGTAGGTTAGGTAGTCGAAAAATAATTCATGAAAACTTGGCTTATTAGGCAAATTGGGCCTTGCATAGTAGGCTGAGAAGTGCGTTCTGGCTACTAGGTACGACATATATATATATATATATATATATATATATATATATATATATATATATATATATATATATATATATATTATATATATATATATATATATATATATATATATATATATATATATATAATATTGATATTGTATATGTATTTACATTTCACCAATCACTTAAGTGTGAATTTAGTTGCAAAAAAAAAAGGACATTGACTCACTCCAGTGAATGACCTGTTCAATCGAGTTCATTTTATTCTGAATAACTTCCAAGACCTTCAGGGCAACAAATATCACTGATATTGTTCTCTGAAATTTCTCGTTCATGCCTGCTGGCTTTTGACACTTCCTGAAGTCTTTAAGGACTAGGTAGCTCGATTTTGTTCATGTTTCCTTTTAATGATTTGGGGACCTTATTATGCTCCGTCATTTACAGCTACATCAGTAAGTCTGTATTCACCTGATTGTGCTAATGAGGTTTGAGCTTCGGCTCTTCGGTCCCAGCTGTCAGCTTCCAATTAACCGGAGAACAAATTCCTTAGCCTATTGGGCCTCTATCATATGTACATTTGAATCTATTGGCAGAAGGCCAATAGGCCTTCTGCAGTTACTTTCATTCCTATGTTTTCATACCCAATTTATACCCATTGTGTTCTGTCGTGTGTTTGTCACCTCACCCAAAACTTTAGTGCCATATCACCTTACCCAAAAACGAGTGTAAGTATGATGAATTTGTATGTGTAAACTAAGTCTTTGAAAATGTAATAAGAATTACGAAACGCGTTTAAGCGTCAGACCATAAAGATATATGAATTTTAGAGAATTGATATTTCAATTACCATCGACAGTGAAGAGAAACATAGGAAATATTGACAAAATTCGTGTTAGAACTATTAATCTTGCCTTTTCGGTCATATTCGACAAGGAGTACCACCTCTGGTGCAAGTGTAGGGACCCATAGCCTCGGAAAAGAAAATAATGAGTACTCAGAGAAGTCTTTGTGGATCCTCACTGAACACTTTGTTATTTTCTTCTCCTACCACCCCTATTCTTTTAGTATATGTGTATATATATATATCTAACTTTATATTAAAGTTACATTACAAAAAAATGGTTACAACATTGGTTACATGCAGGGTACAAGACTACTTGTCACGAGATATATATATATATATATATATATATATATATATATATATATATATATATATATATATATATATATATATATATATATATATATATATATATATATATATATATATATGCGAACAAGCCTGAATGGTCCCCAAGACTATATGCGACTGAAAACTCACACCCCAGAAGTAACTCGAACCCATACTCCCAGGAGCAACGCAACTGGTAACTACAGAACGCCTTAATCCACTTGACCATCACGACCGGACTAAAGGAAGTGATAGCCGAAGCTATTTGAACCACTTCCCCTCCGGCACGCGGATGGTAATCTTGGGCATAGCATTTTATCAAATCACCTCATTCTTTAGGGCACACGTGAGGAACACCACGTTTTCAGTCGCATATAGTCCTGGGGACCATTCAGGCTTGTTCGCTTTTGTGTTCCTCACGTGTGCCCCAAAGAATGAGGCGATTTGATAAAATCCTATTCCCAAGATTACCATCCGAGTGCCGGCGGGGAAGTGGTTCAAATAGCTTCGGCTATCACTTCCTTTAGTCCGGTCGTGATGGTCAAGTGGATTAAGGCGTTCTGTAGTTACCAGTTGCTTTGCTCCTGGGAGTATGGGTTCGAGTCACTTCTGGGGTGTGAGTTTTCAGTCATATATATATATATATATATATATATATATATATATATATATATATATATATATATATATATATATGTCGTACCTAGTAGCCAGAACGCACTTCTCAGCCTACTATGCAAGGCCCGATTTGCCTAATAAGCCAAGTTTTCATGAATTAATTGTTTTTCGACTACCTAACCTACCTAACCTAACCTAACCTAACTTTTTCGGCTACCTAACCAAACCTAACCTATAAAGATAGGTTAGGTTAGGTTAGGTAGGGTTGGTTAGGTTCGGTCATATATCTACGTTAATTTTAACTCCATTAAAAAAAATTGACCTCATACATAATGAAATGGGTTGATTTATCATTTCATAAGAAAAAAATTAGAGAAAATATATTAATTCAGGAAAACTTGGCTTATTAGGCAAATCGGGCCTTGAATAGTAGGCCAAAAAGTGAGTTCTGGCTACTAGGTACGACATATATATATATATATATATATATATATATATATATATATATATATATATATATATACGAAAGTATTTAAGGAAATTTCTGTTTCAATTCTTCCTCCGTGGTCTTGCACTCACATTTTTCATCACGTGTTTATTTTCGTGATTTACACACATATATGTATCTGTATAAAGGATATGTGAAAGCTGGTCAGAATTGCATTTCACCTTTGTAAATGCACATTAATGACACTATGTAAAAGACACATCGAACACTTTATGTAGGGCAGACGTAACTCAGTGTATCTATGTATTTATGTCTGTAGGTTAGATTAACATTTTAAAAGCACCATCACCATCTGTGGTTGATTGTTTAATAAATCCCAGGACTACATGTTTAATAGATCTCTCACCCAGTCCACGGAGGACAGAAGAAAATGTATATATATGCTGGTTAGCATTGTAAATGTGTGGCCACGTCTGTGGTAGAAAATAATAATAATAATAATAAACTTTCATCTTCTTTATTCTCAAAGCCCTTCCCACCTCTTACAGTCCATCCCACCTCTCACAGTCCATCCCACCTCTCACAGTCCATCCCACCTCTTACAGTCCATCCCACCTCTCACAGTCCATCCCACCTCTCACAGTCCATCCCACCTCTCACAGTCCATCCCACCTCTCACAGTCCATCCCACCTCTCACAGTCCATCCCACCTCTCACAGTCCATCCCACCTCTTACAGTCCATCCCACCTCTCACAGTCCATCCCACCTCTCACAGTCCATCCCACCTCTCACAGTCCATCCCACCTCTCACAGTCCATCCCACCTCTCACAGTCCATCCCACCTCTCACAGTCCATCCCACCTCTCACAGTCCATCCCACCTCTCACAGTCCATCCCACCTCTCACAGTCCATCCCACCTCTCACAGTCCATCCCACCTCTCACAGTCCATCCCACCTCTCACAGTCCATCCCACCTCTCACAGTCCATCCCACCTCTCACAGTTCATCCCACCTCTCACAGCGCTTTCACTCACTCTCCCTTAAGTCTTCCCCACCTACATGAAGTAATTTGTGTTCATGAAAATTGCCTACAGCTCTTCGTAGCGGCCCATCAACCGTTGTGTGTGACGGCCATTGTCTTTTTATACTTTCTATTATGAGTGGATGATGCTCTTACCTCCTCTGTCAGTGGTGGATGCTGCTGTTCTGTCAGAGGATGCTGCATCTATGTCACAGGTGCATGCTGCAGTTATGGCAGAGGTATATGTTGCAGTTACCTCCTCTTAGGTGAGCACGTATTCATACAGACGAGCATATATGTTGAGAGGACATCCCAAGAGTTAGAATAACAGACAATAAAGACAAGGACACAGACATCAAAGTGTTAAAACAGAGACGTTTGGGTGATGATCAATACCAAAAAATTAAGTGAAACGCGGTAATATATTTTCCCAAGACAGGAACTTATCCCACTCAGTAACGCAGAGATTGAAAACACTCCCGTGAGATTCGGTGTGGAAAAGTTAGCGATCGTCTCATTTTCAGAAGTTACTTGTCTGTAGCTTACCCACCCGTGACCCGCGGGTGTGGTGGAGGCTGTACCCACCCGTGACCCGCGGGTGTGGTGGAGGCTGTACCCACCCGTGACCCGCGGGTGTGGTGGAGGCTGTACCCACCCGTGACCCGCGGGTGTGGTGGAGGATGTACCCACCCGTGACCCGCGGGTGTGGTGGAGGATGTACCCACCCGTGCCCCGGGGGTGTGGTGGAGGGTGTACCCACCCGTGCCCCTGGGGTGTGGTGAAGGCTGTACCCACCCGTGACCCGGGGGTGTGGTGGAGGCTGTACCCACCCGTGACCCGCGGGTGTGGTGGAGGATGTACCCACCCGTGCCCCGGGGGTGTGGTGGAGGCTGTACCCACCCGTGACCCGGGGGTGTGGTGGAAGATGTACCCACCCGTGCCCCGCGGGTGTGGTGAAGGCTGTACCCACCCGTGACCCGGGGGTGTGGTGGAGGCTGTACCCACCCGTGACCCGCGGGTGTGGTGAAGGCTGTACCCACCCGTGACCCGGGGGTGTGGTGGAGGCTGTACCCACCCGTGACCCGCGGGTGTGGTGGAGGCTGTACCCACCCGTGACCCGCGGGTGTGGTGGAGGATGTGGCCACCCGTGCCCCGGGGGTGTGGTGGAGGCTGTACCCACCCGTGACCCGGGGGTGTGGTGGAGGGTGTACCCACCCGTGCCCCTGGGGTGTGGTGGAGGCTGTACCCACCCGTGACCCGGGGGTGTGGTGGAGGCTGTACCCACCCGTGCCCCTGGGGTGTGGTGGAGGCTGTACCCACCCGTGCCCCGGGGGTGTGGTGGAGGCTGTACCCACCCGTGACCCGGGGGTGTGGTGGAGGCTGTACCCACCCGTTCCCCTGGGGTGTGGTGGAGGCTGTACCCACCCGTTCCCCTGGGGTGTGGTGGAGGCTGTACCCACCCGTGCCCCGGGGTGTGGTGGAAGCTGTACCCACCCGTGACCCGGCGCTGTGGTGGAGGGTGTACCCACCCGTGCCCCGGGGGTGTGGTGGAGGCTGTACCCACCCGTGACCTGGGGGTGTGGTGGAGGGTGTACCCACCCGTGACCTGGGGGTGTGGTGGAGGCTGTACCCACCCGTGCCCAGGGGGTGTGGTGGAGGGTGTACCCACCCGTGCCCCGGGGGTGTGGCGGAGGCTGTACCCAACCGTGACCTGGGGGTGTGGTGGAGGCTGTACCCACCCGTGCCCCGGGGGTGTGGTGGAGGCTGTACCCACCCGTGCCCCGGGGGTGTGGTGGAGGCTGTACCCAACCGTGCCCCGGGGGTGTGGTGGAGGCTGTACCCAACCGTGACCCGGGGGTGTGGTGGAGGCTGTACCCACCCGTGACCTGGGGGTGTGGTGGAGGCTGTACCCACCCGTGCCCCGGGGGTGTGGCGGAGGCTGTACCCACGCGTGCCCCGGGGGTGTGGCGGTGGCTGTACCCACCCGTGACCCGGCGCTGTGGTGGAGGCTGTACCCACCCGTGCCCCGGAGGTGTGGTGGAGGGTGTACCCACCCGTGCCCCGGAGGTGTGGTGGAGGGTGTACCCACCCGTGCCCCGGGGGTGTGGTGGAGGCTGTACCCACCCGTGCCCCGGGGGTGTGGTGGAGGCTGTACCCAACCGTGACCCGGGGTGTGGTGGAGGGTGTACCCACCCGTGCCCCGGGGGTGTGGTGGAGGCTGTACCCACCCGTGCCCCGGGGGTGTGGTGGATGCTGTGGAACAATTAGAAATAAGGACTTTTTCATTACCGGAATTGTTAACAAATGCGCTAGTGATATGTGGAGACAGGCTTCATTCCTTCATGTTAAATATAAATATGGTACAGAGCCCAGTAGTCTCTGGAACCTGTACGCCAGTTGATTGGAGGTTTAGAGGCGGGACCACGGAGCAGGAGCTCAACTAAGCAATTTGACCAAGTACACGGTAAGTAAGTACACGGCCAAGCGCTGGTGAGGCAAAACTCACAAGAAATTCCTAGGCCAGTATGACCTATAGGAGTATAGCCGCGGCGCCAAACCTCTTTGAACCCTTGGGAATCGAACTCCGACCCCTGCAAGAAGCGTGGTCGCCACTCGACCGATGGTCATCCTGTTGATGTGAGTTGGCACATAGCCTTATAGATATGCTGTGCCCAGTATATCCTGTCTCGCTGTTACCAATTCTTCCTGCAAGGGAATTTTTTTGCAATAGTTAAAGTTCGATTCAATGTCCCCCTCCATGAATTGGCAACTGTGATTCCTCACGTCGGGATATCCACTTTTATGGAACAGTGACTTTTACCGTGACTGTTAGGTGAGGATTGTTGTGTCGTTTGCTAAAATGTTGTATTTCTTGAAAGTCTTATATTCATTCACGCTGCATTTTTATCTGTGGTTGAAGGACTTTACACGTTGTATTCATTATAATCATTGTATTCTTAAAATGTGTTCATTGGAATTTATCGTAATTGTATTTGTTCACAGCTATATCGGTTCTACATTGGGTGCTATAATTAATTGTTTATTAGGAATATTCGTGCATTCTTAAAACAAAATAAAAAATAAAAATAGTCTAAATCCCGTAATTACGAATTTGTTGTATGTATTGTATTTATAATTGTATTGAATTGTATGTATTGTACATGATTAATACAAATTTGGTGCAATTATCGAGACAGAAATACAACATCTGTTGTATTTCTTCGTTGCAATTGCAGCTTGTGCTGTGATTTCCGAATACAATGTGTTTTATGCAAATTCTGTCTACTAGTTACATTGTCGTGCTGAGGCGCTGAGGTGATGGTTAAAATTGTCCTGGATACTAGTTGCTGTGAGCGATTTGAAGCTGTCTGTGGTTGCTGGGATTGATTGGGTGTGGATGATAGTTGATGAAAGTGATTAAAAGGGATTGGAAGTGATCAGTAAGGGAGGGGAGTGATGTGAGGGGTTGAGAATGATTGGTAGGAGTTGAGAGTCATTGGGAAAAATGAGAAGGGGGCTTGGAATTGGTACAAGTGTGGGGGGGAAGGGGCTGAAGAGAGGGGGGAATAGGTGTAGTGGATGGGGAGGGATGAGTGACTGACATAACGCCTCATAACATGCTGGTAAATGGGCAGATACCCGAGGGAGAGGGTACTTGGGCCGGCTCTAAACCCCTCCTCACTATACATGAGAACTGCCTCACACCCTCATAAGCTGAAGACATAACGGGGTTGTCAGCCGGCTGGTGTCCGCTTCTCCACTGGTAGCGAATCTTATGTTATATAATAACTATATAACAGTTGATAATTATAATAAAGTTTTAATTATAATGTGTTAATTATACCATTATAATAATTCTTAATTATATTGATAATTATAATAATTGTTTTAATAAACTCTGTTAATTATAATTAAGATATTTTATATAATTTTATTTTATTGATTGCAATAATTATCTTTATTGTTAATAATCATAAAACTTGAAATTAGTTAAAATATTTATAAATGTAATACTTGTAATGAAAGTAATACTTATAAATATTAACAATAATGTTAAAAAATAGTAAATAATAAAATATTAAATTTTAATAATAATGTTAAAATAAATAATAAATATTAATACATTAAATTAATATATATAAAGCTAATATATTTTGTATTACATAGTAAATATATGTGACAATTACACCAAAAAGTAACAAGTTACAATAAAAATAATAATAATAATAATAATAATAATAATAATAAAGGACAATTCGACGCTCTGCGGAAACGTTATGGCAAAAGTGGTGCCATTTATTATTAATTTTTTAGGTGAGCTAAATACTTTGTTTATTTTACTAATTAATTTCATTGTCTGACGAAAAATTGTGGAATAAAATTGAGAGCTTTGTTCTTGGAGTAATCTAGTGAGAGATCTTCCTCTGAGATTTCGAGTCTCTAATGTATTCACTCATTCTCTATGACTTTAATTTTTGTTTCGTTTCGCGTGTGAAGTTGTTTTTCTTTCTTTGTTTTTATCTTCTGAATGTATTCTCGATCTTTTTTGGGGGGAGTTCATAAGATTTTTGTTTACGTTTTCTTGTGTATTTTCCATGACTTTGTTCTTGTTTATCTTGATATAATTGTTCCATCTCCTCATCCATAACCTGTAAACTTCCTCGCCTTCTTAATTCAGTTCATCTTCAATAATTCTTTCCTCCATAGACCGCCACTCTTGTTTCACCACTTTTTTTCATTCCGTCCTTCACCCCTTTCTTCACCCCTTCCTTCACCCCATCCTTCACCCCATCCTTCACCCTTCCTTCACCCCTGCCTTCACCCCATCCATCATCCCATTCTTCACCCTTCCTTCACCCCTGCCTTTACCCCATCCTTCACCCCATCCTATACCCCATCCTTCACCCCTTCATTCACCCCTTCCTTCACCCCATCCTTCACCCTATCCTTCACCCCATCCTTCACTCCTTCCTTCACCCCATCCTTCACCCCTTCCTTCACCCCATCCTATACCCCATCCTTCACCCCTTAATTCACCCCTTAATTCACCCCTTCCTTCACCCCATCCTTCACCCTATCCTTCACCCCATCCTTCACCCCTTCCTTCACCCCATCCTTCACCCCTTCATTCACCCCTTCCTTCACCCCTTCCTTCACCCCTTCCTTCACCCCTTCCTTCACCCCATCCTTCATCTCCTCGTCGTCCAGCTCCCAAATCCTCTCTCATTTTTCTATTAATTTCCGTCTTTTCTACCTGTTTTTGCCTTCTAACCTTACTTCCATCCCCCTCTCACTTCCACATTCCCCGCCCCCTCTCTCCCGCCCCCTCTCTCCCGCCCCCTCTCTCCCGCCCCCTCTCTCCCGCCCCCTCTCTCCCGCCCCCTCTCTCCCGCCCCCTCTCTCCCGCCCCCTCTCTCCCGCCCCCTCTCTCCCGCCCCCTCACTCCCGCCCCCTCACTCCCGCCCCCTCTCTCCCGCCCCCTCTCTCCCGCCCCCTCTCTCCCGCCCCCCTCTCTCCCGCCCCCTCTCTCCCGCCCCCTCTCTCCCGCCCCCTCTCTCCCGCCCCCTCACTCCCGCCCGCTCACTCCCGCCCCCTCACTCCCGCCCCCACACTCCCGCCCCCTCACTCCCGCCCCCTCACTCCCGCCCCCTCACTCCAGAAACCAAGGAGGACCTCTGGCCCCTTTAGCCTGCAAAACAAGAACTGAATAAAGGCTTCCGGCCATTGAAGCGTGAGACAGGATTGTGAGGGAAGTTTTAGTGTCAGGAGAAATGGCTTCCTGGCGGGACCTGTTTAGATAGGAACTTTTCTGTCGTTTGTAACAGTTTGTTCCTCTCTCAATTAGTGTTGGAGGTGTGTGTGTACTTACCTTGTTGTGCTTGCGGGGGTTGAGCTCTGGCTCTTTGGTCCCGCCTCTCAACTGTCAATCAACTGGTGTACAGGCTCCTGAGCCTACTGGGCTCTATCATATCTACTTATGAAACTGTGTATGGAGTCTGCCTCCCTCCACTGTGTGTGTGTGAGAGAGATAATGAAGTACTAATGTGTTGACGTCGGAGGGAAAAGTGCCAATTAAGGGTGTGGTGGTGGCCCACGGCTGAGAGCTGCTGAGAATGGTGCTGGAGATGACTGCATGCGTCTAGGAGAAGAGCTGCTGGAGGTGATGGAGAGGGATGCTCAGGATGGTAATGAAAAGAGCTGCTGTGAGTGGTGGCGGTTGGGGGATGTTGATGGAATAGGGGATGGTGGTGAAGATGCTGGTAGGAGATGCTAGTGGGGGTGGCTGTGGAGGGGGCTAATGAAAGTGATAGTAGATGAGGGCTTGTGGGGGATGTTACTGGTAGGGAGGCTGCTTGGAGTGGGGACACACACGTGTATATATGACATGAACTGGGTAATTTGTATAAACATGTGTAGTAAGGAAAACAGATTGACACCAACAGGGAATGGTATGAACATAAATGTTCTATGCAGGGCACAGGTGTTCATGTAGGTGTGTAGGAAACGAAATAGGTGATTTGACGGATTGTGAGAAAGATGTACAGTAACTAAACAGGTGTGTGCATGGAGTCTCATTGTCAAGTATGTATTCAAATGAACAGGGAGGTGCACAGGTGTCCTGGGAGGTGCACAGGTGTCATGGGAGGTGCACAGGTGTCCTGGGAGGTGCACATGTGTCCTGGAAAGTGCACAGGTGGCTTGGGAGATGCACAGGTGGCCTGGGAGGTGCACAGGTGTCCTAGGAGGTGCACAGGTGTCCTAGGAGGTGCACAGGTGTCCTGAAATGTGCACAGGTGTCCTAGGAGGTGCACAGGTGTCCTGGAATGTGCACAGGTGGCCTGGGAGGTGCACGGGACCATATCGACTTCCGGACACTGAACTACATCCCCCCCCCCCCCGCTAACAGCTAATGTCGTCTCAATATACAAAACAGTATGACAGGCAAGATACATTGCATTACTGGCAAGTGTTCCTAACTTGTATACCATGCAAGGTGGTAACACATAACCAACATGGGTTCAGGGACGGCAAATCGTGTCTCACACGGCTAACGCAATTATATTATTCTAAAATTGACGCATGCAAGAGAAAGGTGGGCAGACTGCATTTTCTTGGACTGTCAGGAAGCCTTTAGTACTACAGGTGCACATGTGACTACTACACATGTGACATGTGTAGCACATGTGCACATGTGCACATGTGACTACTACTTTAGTACTACAGGTGCACAAGAGACTGGCGCTTAAGTTGGAGAAACAGGCAGGAGTGACAGGTAAAGTGCTGCAGTAGATAAGGCAATACCTAAGCAACATAAAACAGAATTACTGTGAGGGGATGGAACCTCAGAATGGTGAGATATCACCATCAGAGTCCCAGTGGGCTCTGTACTTGGACCTATTCTGTTTCTGATATACGTAAATGATCTTCCTGAGGGTATAGACTCATTCCTCTCAATGTTTGTTGACGATACTAAAATTATAAGAAATATCTAGACAAACGAGAACAGCAATAGACTACATTATGATCTGGAAAGACTGAAATAATTGTCCAAAAAATACAGGCTTCTAGAGTTTAACTGAAGCAAGTGTAAAGTAATGAAAATTTGTGTAAAGGTGCATGAGGTAAGAAGGTACCATTTGGGAGATGAAATCCTTCATGAATAAGGAGAAAATTAACTGGGAATTGATATCACGCAGGACCTGTTCCATGAAGCTCACATGAAAAGGATATGATCAGCGGCATATGCTCGGTTCGTCAACATAAGAACTGCCTTCAGAACCTGGAGTCCACATCTGGTCAAACACAAGACTAAGTTTAGAAAACGTTCAGAGCTACGCCTCTAGTCTACTACCTGAGTACTAGAGCTGCAAGGAAAGACTACTAGAGCGAAGAAATTATCGGGGGAAAGCGCCAAAGACTACTGGAATTAAACATCGTCATTAAAAGAAAGAAGAGTTAGGGAGACAGGATTTCCACTTAAAACTTCTCAGGGGAATTGACAGGGTAGACAAGGTCAAATTATTTAGCTTGTGTGATACACGAAGAAGGGGAGACAGGTGGAAACTTAGTATCCAAATGAGCCACATAGACATTAGAAAGAATTTTTCTCTCAGATTAATAAATATTAATTAACAAGTAGAATGCACTAAGAAGTGATGTGGGAGAGGCACACTCCATATACAGTTTCAAATGTAAATTTGATAGAATCCAATACCCTCAAGAACCTGTAAACCAGTTGATAGGCGATTAAGAGGCACAAGAAAGAGCCGAACCTCAACCCCCGAAAACACAGCTTAGCGAGTACCTTGTGAATATCCACCAGACAATGGACTTCACCACCTACCGGACCAGGGGCCAGATTCACGAAGCAGTTACGCAAGCACTTACGAACCTCTACATCTTTTCTCAATCTTTCGTGGCTTTGTTTACAATTATTAAACAGTTAATGAGCTCCGAAGCACCAGGAGGTCGTTTATAACAATAATAACAGTTGACTGGGAATTTTTCATGCTTGTAAACTGTTTAATAAATGTAACCAAAGTCGTCAAAGATTGAGGAAATATGTACACGCTCGTAAGTACTTGCGTAACTGCTTCGTGAATCTGGTCCCAGGAAACTAGTGGAGCCTTTTGACCTGGATTACGTTAGTGATCATCAACAGACGGCACCGAGTGTTGCAGACGTGGAGGGTGTTGAGTTTTCCTTCACGAGCTTCAGTTTGTAATGACCATTAATGAACCACCAAGTCTGAACCCCCTCGTCTGAAACACCTCGTCTGAACCCCCTCGTCTGAAACACCTCGTCTGAAACACCTCGTCTGAACCCCCTCGTCTGAAACACCTCGTCTGAACCCCCTCGTCTGAAACACCTCGTCTGAACCCCCTCGTCTGAAACACCTCGTCTGAACCCCCTCGTCTGAAACACCTCGTCTGAACCCCCTCGGCTGAAACACCTCGTCTGAAACACCTCGTCTGAACCCCCTCGTCTGAAACACCTCGTCTGAAGCATCTCGTCTGAAACACCTCATCTGAACCACCTCCCTTGACGACACTCGGATACAAGCCCTTCACTGAAAGTAGGTATAGGAATGCTTCTGATTACAGGAGCATGAGAGTTGTGACGGGTGTTTACAAGAACAGCATCCAAGATGGCATAGAGATGCACCAGCTTCGCTTCTAACTACTGAGAACAGCGTAAGATAAGTGCTTCCAAAATACATTTGCTACAAACGAAGACATTAATTGCTCTATGAAATGCAGGTTCATTATAGTTATCAAATTGTAAGCGTTGGTATATGAAACACCCTGAATTGTAATAAAGGTGAATATGCTATATCCGTTCAAGATGTTGAAGAAACGCACGTTTTTAATTAAAAGCCCATGGGCCTTAGCCTCCGGATAGGCAAATTTACTTCAAAAACTACGCTCGTCAATAACGCAAAAACTAAGCTAACGTCGCCCACAGGTCAATCCTCAGTAATGCTGAAGTAGATACTATTGTCAGCAACATAAAATATCAAGAGAGTTCTCCATACCACCTCTTCAACAGCATTAGCAGAATAATCCTGAGCGTTGGTGCCATAGATGAAGAAGTCTATATTCTTTCAAGATGTTTTTACTGTCATCTAGAGAGAGTTCCTCATTGTCAGTAAAATCAAAGAGAATCTCTGTTTGGCTTTGAAGATGATGTGGTTTAAAGACTTACCTTGATGTTGTCTCTACACCTCATTCTTTCTCTTCCTTATTCGTCTTCCACGTATTGTATACATAGAGGAGGTTTATGGATGAGGAGGGAGGGGAGAGGTAATGGTTTGTGAGAGGATTCGAGATACTATAGGAACAGTGGTGGGCGAGGACCTACGAGTCAGTCGGTCCCCCACCACAGGACCCACTACTCTCCCTCCCCCAGCGTCAGTACCCACCCCATGCCCCACGACTCTCCCTCCCCCAGCGTCAGTACCCACCCCATGCCCCACGACTCTCCCTCCCCCAGCGTCAGTACCCACCCCATGCCCCACGACTCTCCCTCCCCCAGCGTCAGTACCCACCCCATGCCCCACGACTCTCCCTCCCCCAGCGTCAGTACCCACCCCATGCCCCACGACTCTCCCTCCCCCAGCGTCAGTACCCACCCCATGCCCCACGACTCTCCCTCCCTCAGCGTCAGTACCCACCCCATGCCCCACGACTCTTCCTCCCCCAGCGTCAGTACCCACCCCATGCCCCACGACGAGTGGTCCTCATCACACGGGCTTGGAGCTCAGGGCAGTTGCTTTCAAAGATATTATTTTATATTTTCGAGTCACCTGGAGCAGACTAGTGGCTCGATGCTGTGAGAGTTGTGGAGTGGAGAGTCATTTTGTGGTTCTTGTACTTAAACCAAACTTCGAGATAATATTTTTGTTCAAGTTCACTCCGATTGCGTATATGTTGCAGGCAGCGTGTCATTTAATCTATAAATGCAGTTGATATTTCAGTTTGGGCAGCTACGACTCTTGTTAAGTTAAACTTTTCTCTGGTGGTCATGGGCAGATTAAAGCATACCAAAGATTTCTGTGGAATGAAACAGCAACAGACTATTAGAACCAAATTAAATTGTAATAGCGAGCTTGTGTTGGTAGCCTACTATATAAGTATTAGAAAAAATCAGTAGGAGCCAGGAGGAGGACTCGAACCTGAACACAGGGTAATACCAGTGTTCAGGTGCTCTAATAAATTCTCTAAATACTAGCTATGATTCTAGCTATAACACACGACAATATTACTGAACGTTTAATGTACTGAAAATATTGACTATTACTGAATAGTAAATATATGTCATATACTAATACATCCTCCGGGGAACCCGGCCACTCCAATTACCCTCAGGAAGTTCCTGAGACCATCCTGTGGGTCTGGACGTAAGGTTGGGAACTTCTGCCTTATAATGTAACCACAGTTGGAGGCGGTCGGTGAGAAGAGGAAGGGAACTATCGGGGGAAAGCACCAAGTCATTACGGTTAACACTTGGAAGGGATCAGGATAAGGATTTGGGATGGGACGGGGGAGGGGGGGTATGAATGGTGCCCAACTACTAAAACAACTTGCCTATTATTGATGTGGGTGTGTTTAAAAGTTCCCTTAATTAAGCTAATTAAAATATCTATGTTAGGTGAAAATGTTACATTATTATTGAACTATTAATACTATTTAACCTTTCCCCAGGTTGAAAAGTCATAAGCAAAAAAAAAAAAAAAAATATGATGAGATTTTGGCAAATCTTGCCAAGTTTTGTCAAAATTTCAAGAAAATGAACGAAATTGAACGGAAAACAATTAAATAAAATCCGATCCTCGTGTTCAATGCAATAATTGCAACATAAAGTTGACTCAATACTGACTGGGTGTAACGACCACGTGTAACGTCTATATGTAGCGTCCAAGTGTGACGTCCAACGTCCAATTCCGAGAGTCAACAGTCTAAAATGCTTCTAAAACAAATGCAGTCAATCTTGACTAATTCTGGATCACTGAGAACGAAAATGAAGTTTAAAATTATTGATTTGCTCTAGTTTTCATCCTAGTCCTAAAGCTGTTTTACAGCATAAAGTGATTGTTTCGCCGTCAATTCCACTGGATTATGCAGCCCATATTAGAGGAAACTTAAACTAACATGAAGCAGCTTTTAAGGAGCATAAACGATGCCCAAAATCTCTGGCAGCTCTGTGGCGACCTGAAGGATGGAGTTCTTGTGACGTAGCGGTATCATGGCTACACACAGTACTGCTGTTGTCTGTGTGTGTCGTGTGAGTGATTCCCACTATGCTATGAGAGACTGGTCATGCTGTCCGTCATTGGAGTCTGGATGGAAAAATATTCAGCATCCACGGATTTTTTGCAGTGGAATAAAGTACGTTTGTTGCCGCCTTCACGCGTAAAACAATAGCTAATCAGCATTATTAATTATTATATTTGAATTCAGCACGTCAAAATGCATGATAAATAGCTCTTTTTTTTCCTCCCAGAAGCACAACGTTTGAACTTTTTTTGACCCACTGTTATGACAACCACTTACAACGTTGTTATAACGTTCACTTGCAGCAACGTCAACGTGAATGTTATTTCTCGTAAATGTTTACATCACGTAAACAACTCCAATATATATATATATATATATATATATATATATATATATATATATATATATATATATATATATATATATATATATATATATATATATATATATATTGTGTGTGTGTGTCTCAAGTTACTTGAACAAAAGTTAACTATTTTTAAACATCATGCATGTGACGTTGCCCTGAAGTAAGCATATTTTATAGAGCGTCCCGTCCAGGAGAATGGCGACCTCTCTCACTTTAAGCAACCGATGCATTAACTAGGTCTTGGTCCTCCACCACGGTCGTCAGAGAGCTTTCCCAATACCCCGGTAAATGTTGCAAGGGAATCAGGTAGTCAGCGTCTTCATTGCAGGCTTGCAAGTCGCCAGGCAGAGTTGCATGGGCTCTCGTCTATCGGGTATTGGATTATGGTAATGCAACTTCCATGAAGCACACATGGTGGTGCAAGGGGGGCTTCTCGGGGGAGCTTACTGCTACAGTTGTGCTGGTTGTGTGGGGGGATGGGAGGAGGGTGGTCCTAACTGATAGTGTGGGTGGTGCTAATTGATAGTGTGGGTGGTGCTTATTTATTGTGTGGGTGGTGCTAACTGATTGTGTGAGTGGTGCTAACTGATTGTGTGGGTGGTGCTAACTGATTGTGTGGGTGGTGCTAACTGATTGTGTGGGTGGTGCTAACTGATTGTGTGGGTGGTGCTAACTGATTGTGTGGGATGGTGCTGATTGTGTGGGATGGTGTTGATTGTGTGGGTTGGTGCTGATTGATTGTGTGGGATGGTGTTGATTGTGTGGGTTGGTGCTAACTGATTGTGTAGGAGGTGCTTATTTATTGTGTACTCACCTAGTTGTACTCACCGAGTTGTGCTTACGGGGGTTGAGCTTTGGCTCTTTGGTCCCGCCTCTCAACCGTCAATCAACTGATGTACAGAATCCTGAGCCTACTGGGCTCTATCATATCTAGATGTGAAGCTGTGTATGGAGTCAGCCTCCACCACATCACTTCCTGGTGCATTCCATTTACTAACTACTCTGACACTGAAAAAGTTCTTTCTAATGTCTCTGTGGCTCATCTGGGTACTCAGCTTCCACCTGTGTCATCTTGTACGTGTACCACCCGTGTTAAATAATCCATCCTTGTCTACCCTATCAATTCCCCAGAAAATTTTGTATGTGGTGATCATGTCTCCCCGAGCTCTTCTGTTTTCCAGCAGCGCGAGGTGCAGTTCACGCAGCCTGTTCTCATAACTCATGCCTCTTAGTTCTGGGACTAGCCTTGTGGCATACCTCTGAACTTTTTCCAGCTTCGTCTTGTGCTTGCCTCGATACGGGCTCCATGCTGGGGCCGCATACTGCAGGATTGGCCTTACATATGTGGCATACAAGATTCTGAAGGATTCCTTACACAGGTTTCTGAAAGCAGTTCTGATTTTAGCCAGCCTCGCATAGGCCGCTGATGTTTTTCGTTTGATATGGGCTTCAGGAGCCAGGTTTTCGTGATATCAACTCCTGGATCTTTCTCTATGTCCGTTTCGTGAAGAACTTCATCTCCCATTTGGTATCCAGTGACAGGCCTAGTTCCTAGTTCCTCCTCCTAGGTTTATTACCTTACATTTACTTGGATTGAACTTTAGTAGCCATTTGATGAACCATTCCTTCAGTTTGTCTAGGTCATCATGTAGCCTCATGCTATCTTCCTCTGTCTTGATCCTCCTCTGTAGCACCACCTATGTAGATGGTGCTGTTTGTGTGGGTGGTGCTCATTGATTGTGTGGGTGATGCTAACTGATTGTGTGGGTGATGCTAACTGATTGTAAGGGTGATGCTAACTGATTGTGTGGGTGATGCTAACTGATTGTGTGGGTGATGCTAACTGATTGTGTGGGTGATGCTAACTGACTTTGTGGGTGATGCTAACTGATTGTGTGGGTGATGCTAACTGATTGTGTGGATGGTGCTAACTGATTGTGTGGATGGTGCCGATTGTTGGGGCTGTGCTGATTGTGTAGGCGGTACTCACAGCTCCTCTGGATGTTACCTCTCGTGTGGATATCACTCACTGCTCTTGTGGATATCACTCACCGCTCGTGTGGATATTACTCACCGCTCGTGTGGATATCACTCGCCGCTCGTGTGGATATCACTCACCACTCGTGTGGATATCACTCACCGGTCGTGTGGATATCGCTCACGGCCGGTATGGATTCTGCTCAATAAGCAATTATCTTCTGCGCATTCCCTATCAAGTAGTTGTAGTAATATTTGAACAAGGTCCAGCACGCTTGAACTGAGATTACAGATCTGTCCAAAAGCTCCAACATTTGTGTTATGGAATGGAATATCAAAGGATTATCAGCATGTTGGGTAAGTAACTATATCTACACGTGCGTTCTCGTGCATTTGATGTTGGTTTGACTAGAGGTGATGTCAGTCACATCATATTTTCCCCTGCCACCAATTTTTCATTTGCTAGCATCTTGGTACCTGACACCATTTTGACCCTGACAGTATGGTGTAATCTGTCAGCATGTAACCCGCTGACTGCATTTGGCCATCTGTCCGCATCCTGCTCACTGACAAGCATCTTGCCCTTTAATATCATAAATCTCACTGTCAGCATCTTACCCGCCAGGCGTCGCCTGACATCACGTTTGGGCGAAGATCTCTTGGAAATTCTCCTCTGAATCGGTTTCGTGATGGACACACAGTAAACCCAAGGGCCAGACAGCAGATTCTTGAAAATTGTCTTCAAGCTTCGTCCCATTTCTTGGCGTATATTTCCTGAGAGTTGACGTAAGTCTGGGACAATGTCCTGGCATGAAGTATATTTTTGTTGGTTGGTCAGTAACCTTGTGTCACGGCCTGGGGTAACCCTCGTAAAGTTGATAATGGTCTTAAGACGAAACCATAACAGATGCCCATCACCACCGCCGGCTTCATGTCGTGTTCAGAACATGTGTAAACTTTCTATACTGTTGTGCAGTAATGCTAGCCAAGTGATTCGGGTTCCTTCTCTGGGGCGATATTGGGGGCCTGATACACATGTGATCACTACGGCTGGGTAAAATATGTTTGAATCATCACTGGATTACCACTTGCCATTATTCATGACCACTCGTCACCACTCATCACAACTCACTATCACTCATTACCACTCGCCATCTCTCATTACTATTCGCCAGCACTCGCCACCACTCGCCACCACTCGCCACCACTCGCCACCACTCGCCACCACTCGCCACCACTCGCCACCACTCGCCACCACTCGCCACCACTCGTTACCACTCGTTACCACTCGCCACCACTCGTTACCACTCGCCACCACTCGTTACCACTCGCCACCACTTGTCACCACTCGCCACCACTCGTTACCACTCGCCACCACTCGCCATCACTCGCCACCACTCATTACCCCTCGCCACCACTCACTACCACTCATTACCACTCGCCACCACTCATTACCACTCGCCACCACTCATTACCACTCGCCACCACTCATTACCACTCGCCACCACTCATTACCACTCGCCACCACTCATTACCACTCGCCACCACTCATTACCACTCGCCACCACTCATTACCACTCGCCACCACTCATTACCACTCGCCACCACTCATTACCACTCGCCACCACTCATTACCACTCGCCACCACTCATTACCACTCGCCACCACTCATTACCACTCGCCACCACTCATTACCACTCGCCACCACTCATTACCACTCGCCACCACTCATTACCACTCGCCACCACTCATTACCACTCGCCACCACTCATTACCACTCGCCACCACTCATTACCACTCGCCACCACTCATTACCACTCGCCACCACTCATTACCACTCGCCACCACTCATTACCACTCGCCACCACTCATTACCACTCGCCACCACTCATTACCACTCGCCACCACTCATTACCACTCGCCACCACTCATTACCACTCGCCACCACTCATTACCACTCATTACCACTCGCCACCACTCATTACCCCTCGCCACCACTCGTTACCCCTCGCCACCACTCGTTACCCCTCGCCACCACTCGTTACCCCTCGCCACCACTCGTTACCCCTCGCCACCACTCGTTACCCCTCGCCACCACTCGTTACCCCTCGCCACCACTCGTTACCACTCGCCACCACTCGTTACCACTCGCCACCACTTGTTACCACTCGCCACCACTCGTTACCACTCGCCACCACTCGCCACCACTCGTTACCACTCGCCACCACTCGCCACCACTCGTTACCACTCGCCACCACTTGTCACCACTCGCCACCACTCATTACCACTCGCCACCACTCATTATCATTCGCCACCACTCGCTACCACTCATTACCACTTGCCACCACTCGACCCCACTCACCATTACTCATTACCACTCACTACTACTCGCCATCACTCGTCATTGCACGCTACCACTCACCATCACTCACTACCACTCGCCATCACTTGTCACCACTCGTCACCACTTTCCAGACACTAATGTGACAGATAATGTCATCCACACTTCCGTGGAAATAAATATTCCATCCCCCTGGACTCTGGGAGACTATGTGACTGATATTTCTGCCAGTCATATATTGATAGCCATCCTCCCCTCTTCCTGATTGGTCGAGACAAGTGTTGCGAACCTTACGTACTATTTTTGTGTAGAATTTATGTAGTAATTTGTCTAGCAGTAAAGTTTATATAAAAACTGTTTGTGTATATCTGCTCATAGGCGGTGTCAGCTGGCAGACCTCAGGTCAACTTTATCCTTCCACCAGACAAAGTAGTTCCCTCATATATTCGATGAACATGATAACCAGTAGAATATATATTTATACACATTTTGCTAATGAAAAATGAACTCTTTATATATATGTTACAAGTATTGTTATATGGGATCATTGGGAGGTTGTTCAGCGATGACTGGGCATTTGTTATTGATGGGCGGACGTAAGAGGGGCGTCCTCAGTGATTAGACTAGGAAAATGACGGACGGGGCAGTCGTGTATGACAAGGGTTCACGGTTCTAGAGATTTTCTCCTCACCAGAGTCAGATTAGCCACAATTCATACTCATATAGCTTACATGATAACAATGTTGATAGACTGTGAAGTATTTACATGATGAGAGGCCAGATTTCAGAGTATATTTCCGTGTGTGTTTAATGATGATCTTGCCAGAGTATAGCACCATTTAACTTTAATGCAAGAGTAATAACTATAAGGACGTGATTTGGTTAAGCGTGTTGACCCGGGTGGACAACCAAGTGAAACTGCCAATAGGATAAAAGTTATAGCCCAGGTAACGGGTAAATCATAAAAAATGGAGCGACAAGCACATAAATATAATATATAACGTTAAAAAGAGTAGTAAGAGCTGCTATATTGTATCAAATTTACGTCAACACGTCACTGTGAAAAATAAAATATAATAACCTACCCTTACGATGTAAAATAACGAGTCCTATCGGATAATACATCTCATTTTTGGCTCAAAATCCCCAACATATAAAATATAGTGTATTATAAATCATAGCAGCTCCCAAACATTCACGTTTTCTGTGCTGGGTCGCTCGGTTAGGGTAGGCTAGGTTTGGTTCTGGTGATTTAGATGCCATTTTCTATCCGTTGTGGCAGCTTGAGAGGACCAACTGAAGTATAATCATGGTCGTCATGGAGATAATAAATGGTATTAAAAGTATATAGACAGATATGTATGTATATATATCAACTATATGCTGGTATATACACACCTGGTTAATGCCATTTTATGAGTCTGTATCAGATGGTTCTAAGATACAATTATTAATCAGATTTAAGCTCGAATACCGTGTACTGGAAACAATATTTATAAAAAAAGTAGCAAAAGATATGAATACAATTATTGCTGATGTATATTATAAAGCCACTATTCAATTAGCCCTTCTGAAGGTAAAATTTATAAATGTGACGCCTCTGTCGACTCTTATCGGAGGGTTGGAAGTAGCGAGAGCGCTCGCTCGCTCTCTGGGCCCATCTCGCAACAGCAGATGCTATTCAAGAAACTTTAATGAGATTTCAAGAGCACGAAATTCAGAAAATATGAACAGCTCCCGTTGTTCGATATCCCATTGATTGTGTGTAAGTCCCGAGTGATTTATCTAGGTGTGTACTGTGCACTGACCACCGTTTGGGCCCTTCAGCTGTGCACTGTGCACTGACCCTCTGCTGGTTCCTCCAGGAAGCACCATACACTGACAACTTCTGCTTCCTCTGGCTGTGCACTGTGAAATGACCCCCTGTTGCTCTCGCCTGTTGTGCACTGTGCACCGCCACCCTCCCCTCCACCTCCTGCTAGTTTGTTCATGATGCACACTACACAAACGCAATTCAAGCTCAAACATTTGTGCACTGTGGATTAACACACTCCTAGTTTCTTTAAAGTTTAGAGAAACAAGAGTTAAACTCTAAACTCAAATTCTGTGTATTCTTTGACGTACAAATTGGTATTCTTTTTCATCTCTCTTATTTTTAAGTTAAGAACATCAAGCCAGCCCAGACGTGACTAGTATTAGGGACAATTAGTTCATTCTTTCCCTCGTGCAAGATTTGCTATTCCTTGCAAAAATTTCAACATTGCCTAAGAACCTTCTTCAAGATGTTTTAGTGAATAGGGTTCACGCGTTTTGCTTATGGATCATATTCTCTAAATTTGATCCTTGAGATGGTAAGTTAGGGTTGAGGTGTTAATGTGGGAGTTAAATTACGAAATATTGGAATATAATAGATAAACAGAAGGGGATTAAAAATATAATGTTTAGTACATAGAAGGTATAATAGGAGTAGATATAGGATTGAGAGGGGGATATATGGAAAAGGTATAACAAATTTTGGTAAGAAATTGAGAGGAGAAAATAAGTGCAGGATATATGATGAAGAGGAGAAAAAAAGGTAGGATATATAATGGAGAAGGGAAATTGGGGTAGAATATAGAAGAGAATACATGATCTGGTCATAGGAGAGCATAACATAATTGAGAATATGAGGAAAAACACAAAAACAAAACAAAAAAGATAACCAGTTCACTTGGCGTTTGTTGTTCGTTGTGTGTGTGTGTGTGTGTGTGTGTGTGTGTGTGTGTGTGTGTGTTTGTGTTTGTGTTTGTGTTTGTGTTTGTGTGTGTGTGTGTGTGTGTGTGTGTTTGTGTGTGTGTGTGTGTGTGTGTGTGTGTGTGTGTGTGTGTGTATGTGTGTTTTAGTTAGTAATATTACACTATACTCATCTTTTTTCTCCTATATTGAAATAATTATTTAACAGGAGTAATTTAATCATGTGTTTCAGGTCATTAGTGAGTATATATACGTATGCAGATCCTTGAGTGTGAAATAAATATTTTAAAACCAGATTTAAAAGGAAACTAATCTTTCAGAGCCATGGTCATATAGAAGGGTCCATCGGCTGTGTGCGTGCGAAGGGTCATTCAGTAGAGAAACACAGTAGGGTGCATGTTTGGGGTGAAAGGCCGATATGTAATGGTATGTTCTCTTGTAAAATAAATACAACCGGGTTGGGGGTCAAATAGCAGTTGCCTAGTGTAATGTTTGCTTACTATAACGTGACTAACACAATATATATATATATATATATATATATATATATATATATATATATATATATATATATATATATATATATATATATATATATATATATATATATGTCGTACCTAATAGCCAGAACGCACTTCTCAACCTACTATGCAAGGCCCGATTTGCCTAATATGCTAAGTTTTCATGAATTAATGTGTTTTCGACTACCTAACCTAACCTAACTTTTTCGGCTACCTAACCTAACCTAACCTATAAAGATAGGTTAGATTAGGTTAGGTAAAGTTGGTTACGTTTTGTCATATATCTACGTTAATTTTAACTCTAATAAAAAAAAATTGACCTCATGCATAATGAAATGGGTAGCTTTATCATTTCATAAGGAAAAAATTAGAGAAAATATATTATTTCAGGAAAACTTGGCTTATTAGGCAAATCGGGCCTCGCATAGTAGGCTGAGAAGTGCGTTCTGGCTACTAGGTACGACATATATATATATATATATATATATATATATATATATATATATATATATATATATATATATATATATATATATATATAAGTTTGTGAGGGTACCACCTCTGGTGCCAATGTGGGGACCCATAGCCTCGGAGAAGAAAATAAAAAGTATTCAGAGGAGACCTTGTGGTTTCTCACTGAACACTAATATTATCTTCTCCTACCACCCCCATTCTTTTGTATGTACACATATATATTTACTTTATTTGAACTTTGTTACAAAAAAGGAGTTACATATAGGTTACAAAGATGGTTGTCATAGGTTGTCGAGTTCCTCCAGCTCCTCAGATGGCGGGCAGGAACCCTGGATGCAGTGCGCATTTCCCCTCTGTATCGCCACACTGAGGCGCTGGAAAAGAAAGCTTGCAGCTCTCGGGTCCCTTGTTGTTTCAATGAGCCTAGAACCCAGTTCCTTCAAAAAACTGGTAGCATTTTTACCCCAGGCGCCGAGCGTCTCAGAAGCAATGGGGACAAAATTGTAGTGGTGATCCAGTTCTCTATACTTACATATATATATATATATATATATATATATATAATAATATATTGGGGGTCTCCCCAATTCCCCATTTTTTTCAAAGCTCACCCTTTTCAAATCTCAATTTGCCAATACCGCCCTCTCTTTCCATTTTCTCTCCTCCTCCCCATTTCCCTTCTCTCACCTCTCAATTTCTCTCCCAAGACCTCAACTCCCCTCTTACCCTTCTCTCCGCTTCCCTTTTCTTTACCTCTCCACCCTCCCATTCTTCTCCTCTTTCCTTCCCCTTCTCTCCTCTCTCTCAGCCACTCTCTCTAACATCCCCCTTTCTCCCTCCCTCTCTTCCTTTTCTACACCCTTTCTCCCAATCTTCCCCCTCACCTATCCCAATCCCCTTTCCGGTCTCTCTACCTGTCTCCCACTTTTTCATTCTTTTCAGACATTTCTCCCCTCTACCCCCCCCTCCCCTCTCTCCATCATGTTCTCTCTGAATATTTTTTTTTAATAACACATTTAGGTACATCTGAATTTGTGCAGATACCATAGAGTATATGAAGGGGATTACAGTGTTTATTCAGAACTAGCTACGTGATGCTAAGTAGTAGCATGGAGGCCAGTAGCCTCCACTGGCAAAATTTAGATGCATTATGAGGACATCCTCATGCCAACAGGTCTGAATGGTCTAATAACTGGGCAGTCAGTGATGTAGTGTGATAGTGTAAGAGATCATGTCTCAGTTCCTATTCACATAGTTTGCACATGGAGTATTGAGGATTGGAAAATCCGTCACCTGTACCTACCTGCCACTGGTAACGGTAAGCCAACCTGATCCTGGTTCACTCATTACGAGTGAATAAATCTAGGGACTCGGCCAGCTACGTTTCACTAATTGCCGTTGACAGTGGTCATTATTGGGAATTACCTCCCTCATCATGGGATGAATAGGACCGATCCCCGACAAGCCTATGTCCGTCCCGTACCGTCTCATAATCATGTATCATCATCAGGATACAAATGTATAGTTTAAAATAAGAACATTTAAAATCATCAACTGTTGATTTATCGAAAAAGCCATACCCACCATTGCCCCAATATCAGCAACCACAAACTACTTAAAATGCAACTTCGGCAATCACCATTATTCCAAAAGTCACAGACACCATAACTAACACCACATCCACCACCTCAAACGAGTCAAGCATCAAATAAACCTTCAATAAAAGAAACAACAATAATTGCCTCTATCTCATCCACCAAAATAGTGTCAATCTAAACCACCACAATAGCACCCACCTCAACCACCACCTCAATAGCATCTACCTCACCCACCTCAAATGCCTCTACATCAACCACTACAATAGCATCCCATCAACCACCACAATATCGTCTACAACAACCACATCATTCGTAAACCCACCAACCCCAATCAGTTCCTACCACAGTCTCAGGGTGCAGTGACCCACCAACAACAACAGTCTCAGGGTACAGTGACCCACCAACAACAACAGTCTCAGGGTACAGTGACCCACCAACAACAACAGTCTCAGGGTGCAGTGACCCACCAACAACAACAGTCTCAGGGTACAGTGACCCACCAACAACAACAGTCTCAGGGTGCAGTGACCCACCAACAACAACAGTCTCAGGGTGCAGTGACCCACCAACAACAACAGTCTCAGGGTACAGTGACCCACCAACAACAACAGTCTCAGGGTACAGTGACCCACCAACAACAACAATCTCAGGGTACAGTGACCCACCAACAACAACAATCTCAGGGTACAGTGACCCACCAACAGTCACTGTCTCAGGGTGCAGTGACACACCAACAACAACAGTCTCAGGGTACAGTGACCCACCAACAGTCACTGTCTCAGGGTGCAGTGACACACCAACAACAACAGTCACTGTCTCAGGGTGCAGTGACACACCAACAACAACAGTCTCAGGGTACAGTGACCCACCAACAGTCACTGTCTCAGGGTGCAGTGACACACCAACAACAACAGTCTCAGGGTACAGTGACCCACCAACAGTCACTGTCTCAGGGTACAGTGGCCCACCAACAGTCACAGTCTCAGGGTGCAGTGACCCACCAACAACAACAGTCTCAGGGTACAGTGACGCACCAACAACAACAGTCTCAGGGTACAGTGACGCACCAACAACAACAGTCTCAGAAACAGTGACGCACTAACAGTCACTGTCTCAGGGTGCAGTGACACACCAACAACAACAGTTTCAGGGTACAGTGACCCACCAACAACAACAGTCTCAGGGTGCAGTGACGCACCAACAACAGTCTCAGGGTACAGTGACGCACCAACAACAACAGTCTCAGGGTACAGTGACGCACCAACAACAACAGTCTCAGGGTACAGTGACCCACCAACAACAACAGTCTCAGGGTACAGTGACCCACCAACAACAACAGTCTCAGGGTACAGTGACCCACCAACAACAACAGTCACTGTCTCAGGGTGCAGTGACACACCAACAACAGTCTCAGGGTACAGTGGCCCACCAACAGTCACAGTCTCAGGGTGCAGTGACCCACCAACAACAACAGTCTCAGGGTACAGTGACGCACCAACAACAACAGTCTCAGGGTACAGTGACGCACCAACAACAACAGTCTCAGGGTACAGTGACGCACCAACAGTCACTGTCTCAGGGTGCAGTGACACACCAACAACAACAGTCTCAGGGTACAGTGACCCACCAACAACAACAGTCTCAGGGTGCAGTGACCCACCAACAGTCACAGTCTCAGGGTGCAGTGACCCACCAACAGTCACAGTCTCAGGGTACAGTGACCCACCAACAGTCACAGTCTCAGGGTACAGTGACCCACCAACAGTCACAGTCTCAGGGTGCAGTGACCCACCAACAACAACAGTCTCAGGGTGCAGTGACCCACCAACAACAACAGTCTCAGGGTGCAGTGACCCACCAACAGTCACAGTCTCAGGGTACAGTGACCCACCAACAGTCACAGTCTCAGGGTACAGTGACCCACCAACAGTCACAGTCTCAGGGTGCAGTGACGCACCAACAACAACAGTCTCAGGTGCAGTGACGCACCAACAACAACAGTCTCAGGGTACAGTGACCCACCAACAGTCACAGTCTCAGGGTACAGTGACCCACCAACAGTCACAGTCTCAGGGTGCAGTGACCCACCAACAACAACAGTCTCAGGTGCAGTGACCCACCAACAACAACAGTCTCAGGGTGCAGTGACGCACCAACAACAACAGTCTCAGGGTACAGTGACCCACCAACAGCCACCACAAACATACACACAAAATAATATATATAAGCATCCACAAGGAAGAATAAACGAAAGTTCCGAACGTTTTCGTGTTTCAACACATTACCAACGAAATTTCATTGTGTTGAAACACGAAATGTTCGGAACTATTGTTTCATTTTCCTAGTGGATACCTACGCATAACCGAGTCACATGTTTTTTTGTGATTATTCTTCACAAATATATATATATATATATATATATATATATATATATATATATATATATATATATATATATATATATATATATATATATATATATGTATATTAGTATATTTTGGTAGCAGTCTTTCCTGTAGACATATATTATTAAATATGACCGAAAAAGTAAGATTAATAATTCTAACACGAATTTTCTCAATCTTTCGTACATTACGCTTCACTGTTGGAGGTAAGTTAAAAATCACTTCTCCAAAATTCATTTTTATTTCTAGTCTGACGCGACACGGGCGCGTTTCGTAAAACTTATTACATTTTCAAAGACTTCACAAATACACAACTGATTAGAACTTACGTCTCTCTGATATTATATCTACATTTGAGTGAGGTGGGAAGGATGATGTGGCATTAACACAAGACAGAACAGGGGATATTAATAGGGTATTAAAAGTATCAACACAAGACAGAACAGAAAATAATGGGTATTGAATAGAAGTGTTTGTAGAAAGCCTATTGGTCCATATTTCTTGATGCTTCTATATTGGAGCGGAGTCTTGACCGTGTCGCGTCAGACTAGAAATAAAAATGAATTTTGGAGAAGTGATTTTTGATTTACCTCCAACAGTGAAGCGTAATGTACGAAAGATTGAGAAAATTCGTGTTAGAATTATTAATCTTACTTTTTCGGTCATATTTAATAATATATATATATATATATATATATATATATATATATATATATATATATATATATATATATATATATATATATATATATATATGCAATTGACGATCACAAAACACTGATCATTTTATGCGGAAAATCCACAGAGAAATATGAAATGAGGTGAACGTTTCGGCTTTGTTAAAGCCTTTGTCAACACCAGACTGACTAAGGAGAAGGGAGAAGGGGGGAAGATATATAGGCCGACACCTGACCACCCCATCCCAAGGGTTGGTCAGGTGTAATTAACCAAAAACAGGTATAGCTTAGCTTAGAATGGTCAAAGAGGATTAAGCGGTAAGAGAATAAGGATGAAAGATTAAAGAAAAGCCTCATGAACACACAATATATGAATATACAATTATAATGAGACATTGTAAGCCTCTCTATCAGAGTTGTTTCTTAAACTGTTGTGCAATATTATAACTTAAAAATGGATCAAGTTTGTACATTCCAGTACTAACATTAAGAAGATTTGGACACTGACTGATTAGAGCAGACTCAATCAAATTCCGTTCCACGAAATCCCCACAATTGGTAATGCTTTTTGCCCCATTCCAGTTAATATTGTGATCGCATAAACTCGTATGTAGATACAATGCATTAGACGTTTGGGCAGTTCTAATACTATAAGCATGTTGTGACAACCGCAATTGTAAGGACAAGTCCTTACAATTGCGGTTGTCACAACATGCTTATAGTATTAGAACTGCCCAAACGTCTAATGCATTGTATCTACATACGAGTTTATGCGATCACAATATTAACTGGAATGGGGCAAAAAGCATTACCAATTGTGGGGATTTCGTGGAACGGAATTTGATTGAGTCTGCTCTAATCAGTCAGTGTCCAAATCTTCTTAATGTTAGTACTGGAATGTACAAACTTGATCCATTTTTAAGTTATAATATTGCACAACAGTTTAAGAAACAACTCTGATAGAGAGGCTTACAATGTCTCATTATAATTGTATATTCATATATTGTGTGTTCATGAGGCTTTTCTTTAATCTTTCATCCTTATTCTCTTACCGCTTAATCCTCTTTGACCATTCTAAGCTATGCTATACCTGTTTTTGGTTAATTACACCTGACCAACCCTTGGGATGGGGTGGTCAGGTGTCGGCCTATATATCTTCCCCCCTTCTTCCTTCTCCTTAGTCAGTCTGGTGTTGACAAAGGCTTTAACAAAGCCGAAACGTTCACCTCATTTCATATTTCTCTGTGGATTTTCCGCATATATATATATATATATATATATATATATATATATATATATATATATATATATATATATATATATATATATTGTTATAGTTATCCCCTACATAGCAGTAGATTCTGCCTGACCCTTACGTCAGGCCCTCCACATTCTGTGGAGACAAAGCCTAGATACTGGCGTTATTCCTGATATACTAAAAACAGCAGAGATAGCACCACTTCATAAAGGAGGAAATAAGGCAGAGGCAAAAAATTACAGACCGATAGCGCTAACATCGCACATCATAAAATTTTTTGAGAGAGTGCTAAGAAGTAAAATCACAAAATACATGGTTTCAGAACAGGGCGCTCTTGCCTGTCGCAGTTGCTGGACCACTATGATATGGCATTAGATGCTATGGAAGACAAACATAACGCGGATGTAATTTACACAGATTTCGCAAAAGATTTTGATAAATGTGACCATGGTGTTATTGCACATAAAATGCGTTCAAAAGGAATTACCGGAAAAATAGGCAGATGGATCTACAATTTCCTGACCAACAGAACCCAATGTGTAATAGTCAACAAAATAAAATCCAGCCCATCAACCGTGAAGAGCTCAGTCCCCCAGGGTACTGTGCTTGCTCCAGTACTTTTTCTCATCCTCATTTCGGACATAGACAAGAACACAACATATAGCACTGTATCATCCTTTGCAGATGACACTAGGATCTTCATGAGAGTAGGCAACATAGAGGACACGGCGAACCTCCAGTCAGATGTAGATCAGGTCTTTCTATGGGCTACAGAAAATAATATGGTGTTTAACGAAGATAAGTTCCAGCTCATGCGCTACGGAAAAAATGAAAATATAAAAACGGAAACCACGTACAAAACTCAGGCAAATCATAACATAGAACGAAAAGGCAATGCAAAGGATCTGGGTGTACTCATGTCGGAAGACCTTACCTTTAAAGAACACAATAAAGTAGCCGTCACAACTGCAAGAAAAATGACAGGTTGGATAACAAGAACTTTTCACACTAGAGATGCTATACCGATGATGATACTTTTCAAAACGCTTGTGCTCTCTAGAGTGGAGTACTGCTGCACAATGACAGCACCTTTCAAAGCTGGAGAAATTACTGACCTGGAGAGCGTGCAGAGATCCTTTACTGCTAGAATCCACTCAGTAAAACATCTAAACTATTGGGACCGACTAAAGAGCCTGAAACTGTACTCCCTTGAGCGCAGGCGGGAGAGGTACATAATAATTTACACGTGGAAAATATTAGAGGGGCTGGTCCCAAACCTGCACACAGAAATAACATCACATGAGACCAGAAGACATGGCAGGATGTGCAGAATACCCCCGTTGAAAAACAGAGGTGCAACTGGTACTCTGAGAGAGAACTCTATCAACATCAGAGGTCCGAGACTGTTCAACACGCTTCCACTACACATAAGGGGCGTAACTGGCCGACCCCTCACAGTGTTCAAGAGAGAACTGGATAAGCACCTCCAAAGGATACCTGATCAACCAGGCTGTGACTCATACGTCAGGCTGCGAGCAGCCGCGTCCAACAGCCTGGTTGATCAGTCCGGCAACCAGGAGGCCTGGTCGACGACCGGGCCGCGGGGACGCTAAGCCCCGGAAGCACCTCAAGGTAACCTCAAGGTAAGGTATGTCTTCATTCTCAGCATGCTTCCACCTTATCCGTCAACACCAAGAATAGCCAACAATACGTGAAAAAATGTATTGTCCAGTTTCTCCTTCCCTCTCTCCCCCACCACCTCACCTTCCACGAGAGACGCGCACCTGCGGCCCGCCGGCGCTAGCTTCCACCAGCAAACAACTACTTCTCTTGCCGGTTCCTCATTCACGGACCCAGCTTAGCGCCAATATGACGTCACCACCAGTATATATAGCCCTGGCGTGGGCTGTCGTGAATCAGAGGCCTCTTAGTGCTCTCTCAGTTCGCTTGTGTCTTCCCTTACCTTGACGTTCTTACAAACAGGTGACGGATGACATTCAGAGCACATTGTATAAAGTGTCATATTCACCTTTTTGTCAGTTACGTGAATTCAATTGTGTATATATATATATATATATATATATATATATATATATATATATATATATATATATATATATATATATATATATATATATATAATTTTTTTTTTTTTTTCTTTTTGATTGTGTTAGGCAAGTGGTTAAGGGGTTTTTGTCATTAATTGTTTCTTAATATTTTGTGTAAAACTTAAAGTTATGTTTTTGTTATTAAATGTTAAAGGTTTTTACTTTCTTGTTTTTTGTCCGCAATTGGTACAGCGTAAAGGACTCAACAGCCGATCTCAGGTGTTTATAATACAATACTACTGTATTGTTATAACATGTTTCAAAGTAACAGTAGTAAAAATATAGTTATATTTACCTTGTCTGTTTGCTGAGCGAGTATTTGCTTGTTTTCAGAGAGAATGGGAGGGAGAAAGAGGACAGGAGAAAAGACGAGAACGGAAAGGGAGGAAGAGAAAGAACGGGAGGAAGAGAAAATTTTAAGGAGAAAAAGTAGTAGAGGAGATAATAAGAAGGAGAGAGCACGGAATGGAGAGGTAGAGAATGGGAGGAAGGGAGAGTGGAGAACTTGAGGACGCGTGTACTTTGAGCGTGGAGCAGAGAAAAAAGGAGAACTGGAGGGTAAGAGAGAGAAAAGACGGGGGAGAGGGTGAGATGAGAGAAGGGGGAAACGAAAAAGGAAGAGGTGAGGCTGGAGAGGGGAAGGAAGTAATGACAGAGGTGTATGGGAGAAAGAGGGGATAGGATGAAGGGAAGAGAGGAGGGAGGCGGATGTGAGGAGGAAGAAAGGACGTGAACGGAAGGGACGAAGGGGTACAAAGGGAGTGAGTGAGAGAGAGGATAGAGGATGGGGAAAAGGCAAAGAAAGTAGGGGATAGAGAGGGAAAGTTTGAGAGGATTGAGTGCGAAGGTTTTGAAGTGAGTACAACTGGTGGAGGAGAAGGGAGAGACGGAAAAGAGAAATATTTTGTGAGGAGTGAGAGGAAAAGAGAGACCGTGGCACCCCTGGACACCCCATCCAGACCACACAATTATAGATATATCTCAAAGGCTACAATTATTTCGTTTGGTGGAAATGGTCGATCGTCTTAGTTGAACACCGAGATAACACAGAAAACTGCGACGGGCTGTTTTCAATGTATTTTTGCCAGATAAATTCCAAATGTATTCATCGGCAACAAACGATGTATAAGTATACTTTGATGATAATATTACTCTTCAAAATAGTCGTGCTTTAAAATTGTAAATGGTACAACAAATCCACAAATATTTTCGGGACATATTATAGGTTTGTTCTTTCCTAGTCGAAAGGTATGACATTGTGATTTATTTCACATAAATATAGCATGATAAAATCTGTAAATGTTGATTCATCATCATTCGATTTACTGTAAGCATGTAGCATACCCAAGATATTTCCTGTATTAGCGTAGTAAGTTGCAAAAAATCTATTCTCTTCCGTTATACCTTAAATATATTATGTACATGAGCTGGCTGTCACATAATTTGGTATTAAAATGTTATCATCACAATAGATAACATCCTTTATAGATGTTAAGTATTCTCTGCTCTCAATAACAGATATATATCGCTAAGCGTCATCACCATCGTCTCGAGCACTTCCCTCCACCCACTCGTAATCACGCTACGATAACAATACACGCTCCTCTCCTCCACACAAATCTGTGGAGGAGTCTCTACTGAGATACATGGAGGAAAGTCTCCCCCTCCACTATGGTATAGAGAGGCGTCTCTCCTACCTCAGACGTATATGGAGTCTTTTATCCACAGAGGAATATGAGGGAGAATCTCTCCTGAACATTAAAATAACTGTTATTTACATGTATTTTGATAATAAATATTAAACATGTGTACACTAAATTGACTTATTGTAGAAATGTTAGTCGTTTAAACGGAGGTGCAGTCAGTGTTTTTATGCCCGCCTGTCCTCACACTTAATGAATCTCGATTTAGACACTTCGACCTCATCTTAATAATTTTCAATGATTTTAGTGATAATAAAACACAAGGGGGCCTCGTAGCCTGGTGGATAGCGCTCAGGACTCGTAATTCTGTGGCGCGGGTTCGATTCCCGCACGAGGCAGAAACAAATGGGCAAAGTTTCTTTCACCCTGAATGCCCCTGTTACCTAGCAGTTAATAGGTACCTGGGAGTTAGTCAGCTGTCACGGGCTGCTTCCTGGGGGTGGAGGCCTGGTCGAGGACCGGGCCGCGGGGACACTAAAGCCCCGAAATCATCTCAAGATAACCAAGATAACCTAATAACCTGAGACTAATGAGCATCTGCTACCATAGGTAAGACGCGATGGGTTCATTGGGCTCATACGCTTCTGGCTTGTAAAAACCACTCTAAATTTTACGATTGATGACTCATGTGACCGGCCTTCTTATAGATACCAGGTGAGGGATCTAGCCAGAGACGTCACCACTTTAGTAAAGAAACATAATCATAAAATGAAACCACAGTAGAACGATTGTAGCTCTAATTTATATTCAGATTTCAGAAGGCCGATTGACTCAAGCAAGACATCTCCTATTTATATTCATTCATATACATATCTGACGTCTATCTGAAGTGATCCAGCTATGACATGCCTTTAATGTTTCCCGGTCATGGGGCTCAACCCCTTGGGCTGGACTGTAGAGCGACGGTCTGGTTTCATACAGGCCGGCGTTCAAGCCCTGACCCACCAAGTGGTTGGGTACCATTCCTGTCCTCCCGTCCCATCCCCTGATAACTCCTCCCTCCCGTCCCATCCCCTGATAACTCCTCCCTCCCGTCCCATCCCCTGATAACTCCTCCCTCCCGTCCCATCCCCTGATAACTCCTCCCTCCCGTCCCATCCCCTGATAACTCCTCCCTCCCGTCCCATCCCCTGATAACTCCTCCCTCCCGGTCAATGGAAAGTGGGCGAATGTAGAGTGTCGGTTGTGGCAGATATGTAATTACTGTTACACATGACTGAATCAAATAACTACATTTACATAATTTTGATTCACTAAGAGGATCAATGATGAGATATCATTAGAAGGAGAAAGTTATAATGAGACACAGATATGATGAGGCATCGTTATGAGACGCAGTTATGATGAGACGTGATAACATCTTATTTTCCTTTGGCTAACAGCTCAGAGTTACCAGTGTGCCTTTTCCCCGAGAGACAAGTGAATCAGACAGTTTGGAATACATGGCCACGAGTCAGGGGCAATTCAGGAGTGCTGGAAGCCACTGAAAACACTCCCCCCCCCCTTCCTTGGGTTGTGTTACAGAATTCGGGAAACTCGATTTGTTACTTTTTATTCTGGTTACACTATTGTGTGGAGAATGTCGTAAGAGAGGGAGGGGGAGCCGTGCGTGCCTGTGTTGGTGAGGTAGGAGGGAGGGAGGGAGGGAGAAGGTTGCTTACCTTACTGCACTGGTGACTTGCATATAACGAGGAAGGGGGAGATGCTTACCTCACTGTAAGGATGAAGTGTTTGTTTCAAGGGAGAAAAAGTTCGTGTATATATATATATATATATATATATATATATATGTATATGTATATGTATATGTATATGTATATATATATATATATATATATATATATATATATATATATATATATATATATATATATATATGTATAAGAGTTATAGGATTATATATGACTATCTTCTTTACCTTTTTATTCCCTTTCCCCGATCCATTTTCCCTTCACCTTCCCCTTTACTCAGTCCCTTACTTACCTCTCCCTTATCGTTTCGACATTCTCAATCCCTTCATTATCTTTTATTGATGTAATCTTATTATCATCTTTCTACAAATCGCCTCCTTTCCTCTTATCTCCTCTTTTCCTCCCATCCTCAACTGATCCCCTCACTCTCCATCTTTCTCTATCACTATTTATCTCCCTTCATTCTCCCTGCATCCAGCAATCACCAATACATAACTATATCAATCCCTTCTACCCTCGTGCGGTGAGTGAGTGCTCCCCTCTAATGAGTCAGTTTGTTTCGCAATTGTCATTGTGTATAAGTAGTACTTGTATCACTTCCTATGGAATAGTGGGGGAGGAAGTTGAGGGAAAGACGGGACGGGAAGAGAGGGGATTGATAAAGGGAGAGGACCGGATGGTGGATAAAGACGGGTGAGAAAGATGGAGTGTGAACGGAATGGACGAGCATAGAGGAAAGGTGAAGAGAAAAGGTGAAGAGAAAAGGGAAGTGGAATAGATAGGTTTAAAGAGGAAGGGAAAGGAAGTGAGTTAGGCTGTTGGAGATCAATATTATCTAAATATTCTATTCTGAATCTAGAGAGAATATTTTGTGGGTGTTGTGTATTGTTCCAGGTATGTCATTTGTTTACCAATACTCAAGAGTACTATATGTTATATATTTCCACATCATCAGGATTCAAGACTCTAGAGCCTAACTGGAAAGTCGGTCTTCTTGGTTTATATGTTGATAGTTGAATTTAAATTTACCTCTGTTTTATTGCGAAAGAGGGTGGGGGGGTGGGTATGTCTGTGTGTGTGTCTGAGTGTGTGTGTGTGTGTGTGTGTGTGTGTGTGTGTGTGTGTGTGTGTGTGTGTATTTACTATTTGTGTCTTTAGAATTGTGCTGTTAACCCCAGGACCCCACCTATAAAACCGTCTAATGCTAACTCTCGACCCGTTTTTCTTCTGTCATTTCTACTACGTCTCCCCTCTCTCTCTCTCTCTCTCTCTCTCTCTCTCTCTCTCTCTCTCTCTCTCTCTCTCTCTCTCTCTCTCTCTCTCTCTCATAATGGTCTGACTCCAAGGAAAGCGTTTCGCAAGAATCTCCTTACATTCTCCATTCTTACTCCTTCACCATGTAAGGAGTGCCTTGCGAAATACCTTATTAGGCGTCAGACCATAAATATAGTGTGGAAATGAACTTTGGAGAGTTAATTTTTTAGCTTTCCTTGATATTGAAGATAAGAAACATAAGAAATACCTAGAATATTCTTGTTACAATCAATAATCTTATCCTTTCTATCTTATTCAACAACACACACTCTTATTCTTTCTTATTTCTACTCCTTTCCTTACATTACATTCCTTACATTACATTATTACACACTCCTTTCTATCTTATTCAACAACACAACACACATATATATATATATATATATATATATATATATATATATATATATATATATATATATATATATATATATATATATATATATATATATATACATATATATAATTTATTTATATATTGTTATGGTAATTTCCTGCCTAGCAGTAGATCCTGCATGTTCCTCTACCGCTTATTCACCCACGTATCTGCATGCTTCAACCTTAAGATTCAACATCAACGACAACAACAATACATGATCAAACATATTGGTGTCTAGACACGACGCCTCCCCCCCCCACCCCCTCCACTCTACAGTACCTCAGACACCTGCACCTGCTATCTCGACGGTGGACCAGACGCCACCAGCTAACGACACCTCTCGATTGCTTAACTGCCAGCTGATAGCGCGAATTCTGGAGTTTAACTAACTATGACATGCCCTGTATATAAGGGATTGCCAGCATCCAGTTCAGCAGATTACCCTTCGAGTGCTCATAGCTGTCGCATCTACTCTCGCCTCCGGGTGACGGTAGACGCACATAGATTTTTTGCATAAAGTACTGCCTTCACCTCTGGTATGTAACCTAAATTTCACGTGTATATATTTCTCTTTTGATTGTGTGTGTAAGCCAAGTGAATAAGGGGTTTTGTTTTCATTAATTGTCATTTCGTGTAAAATTAGTCATTTTTTATTATAATAAATATATGAAGTTTTTATTTTTTTTGGCTTTTACCCGCAGCTCTTTCACAGTAGAGCACCCAAACAGTCTTGTTTACTTTGTTTTTTCTTATTTTTTTATTAATGTGCGATGGGCACAATACCTGCCCGAATAGCCACTGCTCTATTCCAGATTCTCGTCACTGTGTGTGTATATACTTATATATATATATATATATATATATATATATATATATATATATATATATATATATATATATATGTATATATATATATATATATATATATATATAATAATAATAATAATATTGTGTGTGTGTGTGTGTGTGCGCGTAAAGGGGAATGTTGTTTTGCCTGTCTATATGATGCCAGGCGTTGTAGGGTAGCTTCATTAAATGCTTCAGATTTACTGGTGATTATATATCATTGGGGTCAGGGTTGGCCCCTCTGAAGGGAGTTCGCTCCCTATACCAACTTCACAAAGTCAGAGGTAATGAAATATGGAAGTTAAAGTCCGCAGAGATTAACATTTGTTAAAATATTTGTGTATTCAAGTACTGTGATGGCTAACATGGCAGATTTGCGTTTTAGGAACAACCTTTAGATGCGCTGCTGAAGTATGTTGTGAAAATGGTTACAGTGATAGGGGGGATATGGGGAGAGTATGTTGGAGGAGTAGATGGAGAGTGTGTAAACTAATATATGTAATGTGTGAAGATGTTTAAAGTAATGAGGCGGTGTGTTGTGGAAATGGTTACCATGATATGGTTATTTGTGTGAGAGAAGTTATGCATTACACAGCACAAACTTCTTTCAGTCACTCGCTTATCGCTAGCTATTCTATCAGAACAAAACATAAAACACAATTAAGAAAATTCAGTTTACGATCCATGAGAACACAGATGAGGCAGGTCTACTTGGCTCTACCCATGTCTAAATAGAATACTACAGAATGCAATATATTAGGCAACAGGGAAAACAGAGAAGCCCCCTGGCTGGAAACGTGACAATAATATTGAAGTTCTGTCGTCAACAGATGTCTTGTTGACAAGCAATCTAAATCCTGTTGAAGTTGGTTCTCTGTTGCGTGAGGAAAGGAACTTGATCTCGCTTCCTCCTGAAGCTGATCTGGCCGAGGACAGGCGGTAACGTCTTCAAACAAGCGGTGTTGTTATGGCCTCTTATTGCCTTATATTGTGCGCTCTGAACGGCTCTTAACGTCGCATGTGTGTATAGAGACGTACGTGTGTACACAGATGCACGTGTGTATACATACACACGTGAGAATAGATTCAGACGTGATAATTGATACACACGTGAGTATAGACACAGACGTGAGTATAAACACAGACGTGGGTAAAGATACCCCAAGTGTATACAGATACACACATGAGTATAGATACACACGAGTGTATAGACACAAGTGGACTGCCGAGGCTTGAATGGCGGGAAGTAGGTCAGCGGGACAATTACAGTTGAAGTTTTGAAACTATTTGATGTATTTTGTTGTATTATATGTATCATTGTGCTACTTGGTGTGTAGCTGAACTGTACCGTTCTTCATTGTATTATACTGTTCTGCATTGTTCACCTCTTCAACACTGTGTTCTACTGTTCTGTGCTGTGTTATGCAGTTCTTCAATGTGTTATACTGTTCTACATTGTGTTATGCTGTTCCTTTAACCATTGATATACTTAAATCATGACTCCTCCTACTCCTCGCACTTCAAGACTATATAAGTTAAGTTCGTTTCTAATCTTCTTTACACGGTAGGTTTTTAATGTCTGGGGTAAATCGAGGCGTCTTTCTTTGTACACATTCCTGTGGATTTATGTATATTCAGTAGTATGGAGCCCAAAATTGAAGTACAAAATCTCAATGGGACCTATAAAGGTCACGATGAAGCTGAAAAATGATATTGAATGTCATATTGCTAACGCTTAGAGAGAATTTCAGTTTCCCGTTTCTTTATACGGTATATTTATGTTTTTTTTTGGTTGAAGACTCGTGCTAATAATGACCGCTAATTTTTTTCGCGTTTTACTTTATGACTTGGTTCTTCATATATAATCATACTAGGACTTGAGATGGGTCAAACAATGTTTTTAGTCACGCTGGATTGAGTTGTTAGCATTCCTGCCCCTACCCAGATGTCCATCTTAATCCCCTCCTGTCTGTTACCTTAACGCAAGTGCTTTGGTGAGAGTATTGTCTTCAATCTCTTAACAATTCCTGGCGTCGAGTTTGGTCACTGGAGTCAGCCATTGATGATCACCTTCAATCAGACTCCTCTTCTCTTGAGCAAACTTCTAGTATCGTGCTCTTAGTCTCCTTTCTCCTGGATTGAAAAGCTGATGAAAACTCAACCAGATTGGGTCTGCTCTTATTTTCTTTTTTTTTCTGCTCTCTAAGACTCCAAGAAGCATATTTAACTTTAAAGTTTGAGCAAACTAAGTTCAGTGAAGCTGAATTCTTAAATGAATAATCGTGCGAGGGGATAATATGCTCCAACTTTAGTCATATATTGCTTCTCTGTTAACATAATTAATATGTATGATAATATTATGCATGTATTTTCATAATATATAACTTGGAATAACAGTTGGAAATTTATCATGTGTGAGCGAAAGGGGCAAAACCCTTTCGCGAAGATGTTGTTTCCCGAAAAATTGTAACTGAGAATATGGCAAGTGATCAGATAATTAGCTTAAATAGTGTGAAGACGCGAGGAGACGAGCAATTGTTAGACCCTGATGTTAACCTAATATACAGGAAGTTACGAGGAAAGTTCACCTGAGTTACGAGGAAAGGCTGCGTGTACTGCACCTCACGTCGCTGGAAGACACGAGCTCTGGGAGACATGATCAGTAGTAGGCATCCATCAGTCTCAGGAGACTATGGACTTGCGCTCTGGTTGCCAGTCTGGAGTGGTCTCTCCTGGGTGTCAGTCCAGGGTAGGTTGATACGGGTGAGAAGCTGTCATCCATGCAGCAGACCCCCGCCCTTCCACAGCTCTCTTTACGGCGCCGAAAGTCTCTAATGGAAGGGCAAACGCCAATACGATTGGTTCCAGCGCCGTCGCAGGTACTGTCAGATCGAGGTTTAAAGCAACAACGAACTGCCCTAGGGGCTCCAGTTCCGGAAATAACCTCGAAGTTTGTAAAAGAAGGCACAGGAACTCCAAACTTGGAGACCGCTGTGTTCGGGGTCGGGGCCGTATGTGGAAACATGATCACCACACACAAAATTCTCAGGGGAATGGACAGGGTAGACAAGAATGGATTATTTAACACGGGTGGTACACGCACATGGGGTCACAGGTGAAAGCTGAGTACCCAAATGAACCAAAGAGACATTAGAAGGAGCTTTTCCAGTGTCAAAGAAGTTAGTAAATGGAATGCACTAGGAAGTGATGTGGTGGAGGCTGACTCCATACACCGTTTCAAATGTAGATATGATAGAGCTCGAGAAGCTCAGGAATCTGTACAAATGTAGATTGACGGTAGAAAGGCAGGACCAAAGAGCCAAAGCTCAACCCTCGTAAGCACAACTAGGTAAGTACAGGTGTATATGAGATATGATAATATAAGGCAATGAAAGAAAATAGAAGACAGTTTGTTTCTTCACATTAAGAATATTTACATATTAAAAATTCGTCAACTATCGCTCACGACTGGCCTAACGTGTCAAAATTTATTCAAAATAAATGTCTAATAGTTAGTTAATGAACTAATAAATATGTTTAATTTAAAGGACATAATTTGTTTTCACTAAAATCAGAACCAACTTGCTAGCCTGATCTAAACTAAAAATATATATTCTTCAATTCTGCCAAAATCTGGGTTAAACTTAGTTCATGTAGTAAATATAATATATCAATAAGGAAGAAATTTTTCAAGAAATATATTTGAAAGTATTAAACTCCGATCAAGCTGTTAGAAAACCTAAATACAAAAATTAATGCTCATGACCCTAAGACACAATAAATATATTTCTGGATCTTTAGATAATGCGGATATGAGTTTAGTGAGCCCTTGTCTTACATATTTAATAACTTATTAGCGTCTTGCCGAGTTCTAGAATTATGAAGGGTTCAAAATGTGATGATTGATTTTTAAAACGACATTGATGACTTGTGCCGAGCTATCGACAAATTTCCTTGTCCTGTGTTGAAATGAAATGGCTTTAATCGGCCATTGTAAAATCCACTGGTTGACATCTTCCAAAATATATATTAATAAAGGAAAACCTATTGTAAGTAGGTTTAGGGCTAAATCCTGGGATCTATGTTGTATACTAATATATGTATGTATATATATATATATATATATATATATATATATATATATATATATATATATATATATATATATATATATATAATGATGACCAAACCACACATCAGAAAATGAAGAAAGGACGACGTTTTGGTCCGGCCTAAACTGTCCTGAAATAAATTCTGAAGTCTCCAAATCTCTTCAAGATGACCAAGATATGCCTATAAAATGGGTGAAGTATTCGCAGATGCCGTTTAATAACTGAATGGTTGGGTTGTGGCCCCTAAGCAATGATAACAGATATCGGCAGGACATTGCCTAAAATGTGAAATATATAAGCGATCAAGATCTGAGTAATGATGATTAGTTGGGATGAGAAAATCAGTTGGAGTCATGATGAGGGTTCGAACCCGCTCACGTGGTGCACCCAAGCTCTCTAACTAGGGAGTACATGAAATACAATCACGTTATTTGATAACCAAACCACACACTAGAAAATGAGGAGACGACGACGTTTCGGTCCGTCCAGGACCATTATCAATCTAAGATGGACACTGTGCGTCAGTTGGGCTCATACGACAGAAGCAATTAATCCACAAATGTCCAGAATTGGTCAGTTAGAATACCAAAATTGGTTTCTAATTACGATAACATAAGGAATCGAACGTTAATGGTAAGCGTTATCCTGCTCTTTTAGGTTTCATTTAGCTCATGCAGTTATGTTTTAGTCACCAAACTATAGAATAGAAACAGATTCACTTAAACGTGTGCGGAAAAAAAACAACAGAAAACGTTTATCACATGAGTTGTAAACGGGTCATTTGGAGACTGATTAAGAGAGATAAATTTTCAATTTCCAGCAGGGCAAAAAGTTAGTCAAGATGTGATTGAATTATATAAATAATGAATTTGAGTTGATATTAACAGGAGCAGTCTCATGCGTGTCCAAGTAAGTCTTTTGTAGTTTCCTTTGCTCTTATACAAACAGCAGGTCACAATAATGTAAATTACACACCTGACTCGCACATGTGAAAGGAAAGGAAGGAAGGAAGAAAGATAGAAAGAAAGAAAGGCAGGAAGGAAGGAAGGAAGGAAGGAAGGAAGGAAGGAAGGAAGGAAGGAAATTATCATTGGGAAAGCATCAAGCAATCATGACTATATAGCACTTGGGTGAAAAGAAATAAAGTGACGAGGTCTCGATCCGGCTTGGAACGTTATCAAGACATTAATACCACTTGATAACGATTCATTGCGGGTCGAAAGGTCGTCAATTACTTTATTCTCGGGTGTGTAGGTTGAAGGGTGTTTGTTCTTACGTTAGCTTGTGTCAATGACTGCTCGAACCTGGCCAGGATTGTCGCGTGAATTCTAAATGGTAGTTGCCAGTACACACTCGTCTTAGTCTACAATTGTAAGAGACGAAAAATTATATATATTTTTTAGATATAGATTTTATTTAGCCTCATAAACACATATCAACCCATTTTTGTGTCGAAGACTCAGTGAGTACTCACAGCACTACACGTAGTTGAAGATGTTTCTCATCCTGTTTTTGTAGGAGAGAATTGAGGTTATCTTGAGATGATTTCGGGGCTTAGCTTCCCCGAGGCCCGGATCTCGACCAGGCCCCCTTCTTGTCACACATTCCCAGGAAGCAGCCCGTAGCAGCTGTTTAACTCCCAGGTACCTATTTACTGCTAGATGAACAAGTGCATCAAGGTGAAAGAAACTCTGCCCATTTGTTTCCGCCTCTGCCGGGCATCGAACCTGGAACCTTATAACTACGAATCCCGAGCACTTTCAACTAAGTCGCAAGGCCGCCTACGGCTGATGCGGGACTGAATGAATGAGACCGAGACTGAATGAATGTATGATAGTTAGCATTGTGAGAGCACGTCAGTAACCAGTGGTCGAGCTTAGTGACTCCCTATGTACGGTAGCAACTATCAAATCTTGTCTATGGAAGAAGAAAGAAAATATATTTATGCCTGTTGGCCTTGAAAGCATTTTTTAGAAAGTCAAAGAGTAAAGAGAGATGTTATCATACGGATGAAGGAGTATAGCAACATATAACAAAATATGGCCACATAGGTGGTAGAGGGAAATAATAATTGTTGCTCGCTGCTCTGTGGATTCTGTAAGCGAAGTGAGATCAAAACACAGAATTTGATACTGTTTTCCCTATTCAGTACATGTGTTATGCTCAAGTTGGCGGTTCTCGTTCCGTGTATATTTAAGTAAATGAGGTCTTCAATACTGGAAGGTGTTTTGGCCTGAAGGCGAGAGGCGCTGGGAGTCCTGGGACCTTATGGTGTGGAGGTACTTAGAGACTCGGGGGTGAGAGTAACGTGCTGGCACACACACACAGCTTTGGTCTCGTGTAGCGAGGAACAATCTCCCTCATTGTGATATAGTTCTGGGGAGGAGATCGAGGGTGATACCTTCCAGCTTATGTTCTCAGACCCTCACATTTGTGTTCGGCTGACCAAATGGATGCATTTGAGCAAATTAGTTTCACCCTAATATTGAACACTGATCTGTGTATTAATCTAGCCTAGATTGTGCTCCCTGTGGTAGTATTCTGATGGATTAAACGTAAGGACCGGTTGATGACTATGAAAACACAGGTTTCCCATCTGCACACAAGATAAACTCGCTGACAATGAAGTGCTCTACAGAGCGGAGACTGAACATTTGAACTTGGCATGGATCTATGTTAAACGCCCATCACCTTATCCGCGTCGAGAGGGGCCACCCCTTTCCTCCCCTATGACAAGGCAGCCACTCTTTACCTACCCCATGACAAGGGAGCCACTCTTTACCTCCTCCGTGTCAAAAGAGGCACTCCCTCACCTCCCCTATACCTCCCCTGTAACTCAGTGAAAACATGCTTCACAAAACCTCTCACACCTAAGAATGACCTTCCTTTCACTGTACCTCTCACCCTTCAGTGTGACCTTCCCTCACTAAGCCACTTCACACTCGTTAAATTCACAACGACGAACACCTTAGATCATTTGACGGTGAAAATTTCGTCTGTGGATGGCCATTAAATTCACCAGAAGCCTTCGCGTCCCGCTCGTTAAGTTCGGGAAAATATCCCTCTTCGAAATGTTGGCATTCTTCCCGGACTCTCTGGGGGGTATTGGGAGAGTGGGAAGTACTAGCTTTATGACTCGTCTGGATTATTATGACCTATCGTTCGTTTTTTTTTATATTTTGTTTTAATAACTTTGGCACACCACGGCCACGCATGGGTTTACACTCGTACTCACAAGCATTCACACGCATACAAATACTGACGTATACTGACGCATACTGACGATGCCAAAATTATGAGAAGGATTAAGACAGAGGAGGACTGCTTGAGGCTTCAAGAAGACCTAGACAAACTAACGGAATGGTCGAACCAATGGTTGTTAGAGTTTAAACCAAGCAAATGTAATGTAATGAAGATAGGTGTAGGGAGCAGGAGGCCAGTTACAAGGTATCATTTGGTAGATGAAATTCTTCAAGAGTCAGAGAGAAAGAAAGACCTGGGGGTTGATATCACGCCAGACCTGTCCCCTGAAGCCCATATCAAGAGGATAATATCAGCAGCATATGCCAGGTTGGCTAACATAAGAACGGCATTTAGACACTTGTGCAAGGAAGCATTCAGAACTTTGTATGCCAACTATGTCAGATCAATCCTGGAGTATGCAGCCCCAGCATGGAGTCCATATCTAGTCAAGCATAAGACCAAACTAGAACAAGTTCAAAGGTTTGCCACCAGACTAGTACCCGGGCTGAGAGGTATGAGCTACGAGGAGAGACTACGGGAATTAAACCTCAAGTCGCTAGAAGACAGAAGAGTTAGCGGGGATATGATCACCACGTACAAGATTCTCAGAGGAATTGACAGGGTAGATAAAGACAGGCTATTTAACACAAGGGGCACACGCACTAGGAGACACAGGCGGAAACTGAGTGTCCAAATGAGCCAGAGAGATATTATTAGAAAGAATATTTTTAGTGTTAGAGTAGTTGACAAATGGAATGCATTAGGCAGTGATTTGGTGGAGGCTGACTCCATACACAGTTTCAAGTGTAGATATGATAGAGCCCAATAGGCTGAGGGACCTGAACACCAGTTGATTGACGGTTGAGAGGCGGGACCAAAGAGCCAGAGTCAACCCCCGCAAACACAACTAGGTGAGTACAACTAGGTGAGTACACACACACACACACACACACACACACACACACACACACACACACACACACACACACACATTGGTCGACAGGTGAGTGGCGGGATCAAAGAGCCAAAGCTCAGCCCCCGCAAGTACACCTAGGTGAGTACGTACACACACACACACACACACACACACACACACACACACACACACACACACACACACACACACACACACACACGCGCGCGCGCGCGCACTCTCACACGCACTATGGGAAAGGTGCACTGGGAGAACAGAGACCCACATGGAAGACCAGATACCTGGGACCAGATTCACAAAGCAGTTACGCAAGTACTTACGAACCTGTGCATATTCTGACAACCTTTGACGACTTTGTTTACAGTTATTAAACAGTAAATGAGTTCCGAAGCACCAGGAGACTGTTTATAACAAAAACAACAGTTGATTGGGAAGTTTCCATGCATGTAAACTTGTAACCAAAGCCGTCAAAGATTGAAGAAAGATATTCACGTTCATAAGTACTTGCGTAACTGCTTCGTGAATCTGGCCCCTGGAGAGCAAAACTTGTCAACTTGACAACAATAAACTTTGTAAGCCAACACGTCAAGGGACCCATAAGAATGAGTGGGGGAAGATGAAGCAGCTAAACTTTATCTGATGAGACTAATGAGACTAAATGATAAAATTGTTTCTATTTATTTTGTCGTTGGAGATAACTCCGACAATATCCAGCACGTTCAAGATTACTCAAGTATGTGTGGCGAGGATTACTCAGGAATGTGTGGCGAGGATTACTCAGGAATGTGTGGCTGAGGGTTACACAAGTGTGTGTGGCTGAGGATTACACAAGTGTGTGTGGCTGAGGGTTACACAAGTGTGTGTGGCTGAGGATTGCACAAGTGTGTGTGGCTGAGGGTTACACAAGTGTGTGTGGCTGAGGGTTACACAAGTGTGTGTGGCTGAGGATTACACAAGTGTGTGTGTGGCTGAGGATTACACAAGTGTGTGTGGCTGAGGGTTACACAAGTGTGTGTGGCTGAGGGTTACACAAGTGTGTGTAGCTGAGGGTTACACAAGTGTGTGTGGCTGAGGATTACACAAGTGTGTGTGGCTGAGGGTTACACAAGTGTGTGTGGCTGAGGATTACACAAGTGTGTGTGGCTGAGGATTACTCAAGTGTGTGTGGGTCTCTGGATTACTCAAGTGTGTGTGGGTCTCTGGATTACTCAAGTGTGTGTGGGTCTCTGGATTACTCAAGTGTGTGTGGGTCTCTGGATTACTCAAGTGTGTGTGGGTCTCTGGATTACTCAAGTGTGTGTGGGTCTCTGGATTACTCAAGTGTGTGTGGGTCTCTGGATTACTCAAGTGTGTGTGGGTCTCTGGATTACTCAAGTGTGTGTGGGTCTCTGGATTACTCAAGTGTGGGTGGGTCTCTGGATTACTCAAGTGTGTGTGGGTCTCTGGATTACTCAAGTGTGTGTGGGTCTCTGGATTACTCAAATGTGGGTGGGTCTCTGGATTACTCAAGTGTGTGTGGGTCTCTGGATTACTCAAGTGTGGGTGGGTCTCTGGATTACTCAAGTGTGTGTGGGTCTCTGGATTACTCAAGTGTGTGTGGGTCTCTGGATTAATTAGATACGTGAAGCTAAGGATAATTTGTGTATGACTCAGGATTCCTCAGATGTGTGTAGTTCTTAATTATTCATCGATCAATATAATAGAATTGTTAGTTCTTGGAAAAGGAACAGACGAAAAAAAATTCACTCAAATAAATACTAATTGAACCGAAGGTAAGCCTATTGAACAGTTTACATAGATATAAAATTTTGGTAAATTACAAAATTGAACATTCTTTGGAAGAACGCATCTTAAATTCGTGTTTCTTTGGGTTTAAAGCTCCTTCAGCTTTTCATAAACAGCTTATTTTGGATCTAATAGTAACAGATATGAATTTGTCCATTTGATGCATCACACTATTGTGATTTCTGTGTGTAATGAAGTAAGGGCGAAGAGGTAGAACAGCATCTTGACAGAGCCCGGGTGCACGGGGGAATTGTCTAAAACCCTGGTTTGTGTCTTGGAGAGACTGTAGGATCAGTGTGAGGGCAGATGAACTCCCGGTTGCAATTCTTTTCCGGGTCGTGGCACAGTCGATAAAGGCGCGTCTGGGATCCTCTCGGACCTAGGTTCGAATCCTCCTCACGGCCCTTGTGGATTTCTTCGTTGTGAATCTAATAGTCTTTTGACAATGGCAATACCTTGAGATTCTTTGTAAGTAAAGATTTTTAGAACCAGCTTTTGATTCTCAAGAAAAAAATAAAGACATTATGAAGAGATGGCCAAAAATTATCTTCTGGATCGCTTAAGCATAAGCAGTAAAATACGGAATGACTGTCGAAATCCTGCAGAAAAAAGATGATTTACGGAAAGTTTACTTGCACAACCATTTATAAAATTCACAAAAGAATTTACAATTTACAGACCAGTTTATACATATATAAAATAGACAAAGATTAGTACAAATCTAAAGACTAGTAAAGTCTTCTGTTTATCACTTTTATGACAATGAAAAATAATAACTTGCAGAACTCGAATAAAACTAATTTTATCTCACATAGTTATTCCAGAGAACTGAAGAGCTGCTCATTAAGACGCTCATCTCTATGTCAAAGTCTGGTTACGCAGTCGTAGGTAGAAGTTAGAAATTGAATCTAGTTTGTGTTAGGGACACATCTATATACCTTCTTACAGAAACACAGTAATACAATACACACAGAAATCACAATAGTGTGATATACCAAATGAACAAATCTTTTATTCATATAAACATAAATACTGTAAACAAATTTCTTTACAATAATACAATATTTCAAACATGTAATTAAGACTATAGCAGTCTTAATATGTTATTGTCTTTATACTATAAATTATAGTATAATAAGTATAGGTCTATAAGACTTAATGTTATATACTATAGCAGATTCTACTGTCATGGTTTTATTTTTTTTAAACAGGAGCTGAATCGTATGGTGTAATAGGCCGTCTTCAGATTCCATTTGTTCTTCTGTTGTGATAAAGTTCTTCTGTAAGTTTACGAGACTCAACAAGGCTAATGGGAAAAATAGGCGAGATGATTAAGCAATCTTAAGTGTAAAATAGGGACCTGTAACAAAGCGTCTCCAGCTTACATCAGTTTATAATTTATAATATTAAGAGGGTAATAATATACTTGACGTGTGCGGGAGAAATCATTTGGAAAGTGAAACTGTAATTCAGTGTTGTCCTGAAACGAACACTAAGCAAATGCAGTACTTGAAAATGTATTCAATACTTGAGAATGTATTCAATACTTGAGAATGTATTCAATACTTGAGAATGTTTTCAATACTTGAAAATGTATTCAATATTCTAACGCTCCACCAATTATCGTTTCTCTTTCTAAGTACTTCCTCGCACGCATATACGTACAAGCACGTAATTCATTTTGATAATGCATAACCGTGAAGAAAAATTAAACGGAAAATACATACGTATTTCGTTCATAAGTACGGGTATTTTGTCGCGTCTTTGGAGACCCCTTGCGTCAGGGAAGAGAATATACGGCACCCGGGAGACCCTTGTGACGCCCCAACGTGTACTTGAATATTGTCTTAATGATCCTGAAAAAATTAATACATAAATTCTGGAATCTGTAGGGATATATATACAATATTAGATTTATATGAATAATGACATAAATGATCGAATTTGGGGATAATCAATGAAATTAATAAAATAAAATTGTAATAAATTAAAGAAGCAATAAAATTGGTAAATAAGTAAGAAACCCATCAACGATTATAATAAGTTTTAGAAAAAAAGAAATCGCAAACATGGAGGTAGAGAAGAGAATACAACTGATGATATTAAATGTGTGTGTGTGGGTGAGGGCTAAAGAAGAGGAGTCGAAGATAAAAAGAAAGTTCGAAGATGGGTGTTTTAAAATACCTTACTCAGTCAGCGATTATAATAAAAACTTCCTTAGTCAGCCATTATGGAGTGATGTCTGCCTGGTTGGCTCGCTGCCTGCTGGCATGTTGTCCGGCTGGCTTTCTGTCTGGTTGTATGACTGAATGTTTAGCGTTCTGTTCGGCGGATTCCCTGATTCCTTATGTCGATGATCAGGAACTTCCGCTGGTTAAGTCTGGAGTATACGGCTGTCAGGAGCAGACCATATGGTTCCCCGTCACTTCTCCAGCACAACAAACTTCTCATTCTATGTGACAGTAAAGCTGTGACTTATTCCCTGGAGTCACTCCCAACCCCTCTCCCGGTCTCTGTAAATATGTCTCTCTCGGTCTCTGTAAATATCTCTCTCTCGGTCTCTGTAAATAGGTCTCTCTCGGTCTCTGTAAATATGTCTCTCTCGGTCTCTGTAAATATCTCTCTCTCGGTCTCTGTAAATATGTCTCTCTCGGTCTCTGTAAATATCTCTCTCTCGGTCTCTGTAAATATCTCTGTATCTCTCGCTCTTGCCGAGTCTCGTAAATTCCCTTGCGGTTCTCACTGAAATTGGTAACTTCTTACATTTTGGCGAAATTCGTGAGGCTATGCATAGTTTAAAGGACAGAATTTCCGAGTGATCAGAGGGTGCATCGTCAATTGGCAGGGAATATGCATATTTACTAAAATAAACGGCAACACTTGTTCGTAGTTTGAATCTCTCTTCCAGGTCATTTTCACTTCATATATTTCTCGCTTTTGTATCTCATTTTTTGTCTTTCTAAACATTTAAGTTTCTTCAGTATTTTTCTCACTTTTAATATATAATATTATCTCTTTTTCACTTTATATCTTTCTCTCGTTTTTATCTTTCTCTCTCTTTTGTTTACCATTCGCTTTTTATTTAGTTTATCACTGTCTTCCTCACTCTTTCTCCTCTGTTGACTACCTGGTAGTTTTGTAGTCTCTGTTGACTACCTGGTAGTTTTGTAGTCTCTGTTGACTACCTGGTAGTTTTGTAGTCTCTGTTGACTACCTGGTAGTTTTGTAGTCTCTGTTGACTACTTAGTAGTTTTGTAGTCTCTGTTGAATAACTGTTAATACTGTAGTTTGCTTCTCTGTTAAACGAACAAAGAGTTTTGTAGTTTGTTCCTCTATTTAACCTTCAGGTAGTTATGTAGTCTGAGCCTCTTTGTAACTACCTGAGAGTTTCGTAATCTGTGTCTGTGCGTAACTACCCGGTAGTTGTATAGTCTGTGCCTCTGTTAACTACCTGGGTTTTTGTAATTGATAAGAACCTATATTTTCCATTTTATAGTCATATGTTTTAAGTTCATACAAACTCAGTCACTTAGGAATTAATAAGCTGACACAAAAAGGAATTCTTTCTAATCAAGAACTTTGAACTTTGTTTAAATTTTAAATATTGCAATCTCAAATGTGAGCGAAACATTTTCATATCCGGATTCGATTTTTTTTAATGAGATTGAAAAATAATATATTACGATTAATTCAAAAGGGAAATGCATAATGATTATATTTCTACATTAATTGACTCAATGATTTTGTAAAAGCTGTGACCTCTTTTGCTTGTTATACCTTGTCATAAATATGTTAATTTAACCGTGTATTCACCTAGTTGTATTCACCTAGTTGTGCTTGTAGGAGTTGAGCTCTTCTCTTTCGGCCCGCCTCTCAACTGTCAGTCAATCAACTATTACTAACTACTATTTTTTTTACACACACACACACACGCGCGCGCACACACACACACACACACACACACACACACACACACACACACACGCGCGCGCGCGCACACACACACACACACACACACACACACACACACACACACACACACGCGCGCGCACACACACACACACACACACACACACACACACACACACGCGCGCGCGCGCGCGCACACACACACACACACACACACACACACACACACACACACACACACACACACACACACACACAGGAAGCAGTTCGTAGGAGCTGTGTCTAACTCCTAGGTACCGGGAGACCGAGCCGGTTGGGAGCCGGTCGGCCGAGCGGACATCACGCTGGACTTCTGATCCTGTGTTCCTGGGTTCGATCTCAAGCGCCGGCGAGAAACAATGATCAGAGTTTCTTTTACCCTATGCCCCTTTTACCTAGCAGTAAAATAGGTACCTGGGTGTTAGTCAGCTGTCACGGGCTGCTTCCTGGGGGTGGAGGCCAGGTCGAGGACCGGGCCGCGGGGACACAAAAGCCCCGAAATCATCTCAAGATAACCTATTTACAGCTAATTAACAGGAGCAACAGGGTGAAAGAAACATTGCCCATTTGTTTCCACCATGGCCCGTGATCGATCCTGGGTCCCTAGATCTACGCATCCAGAGCAATGTCCATTCAACCAATAGGCGCGCGTGTGTGTGTGTGTGCGCGTAATTACCTAAGTGTTGTTACAGAATGAGAGCTACGCTTGTGGTGTCCCGTCTTCCCAGTACTCTTTGTTGTATAACACTTTGAAACTACTGACGGTTTTAGGCTGTACCACCTTCTCACTTAGCTTGTTCCAGTCGTCTACCACTCTGGTTGAAAAGTACAATTTAAACAAAAAAATCGGCACCTTAGTTTCCTTAGCTTGAATCTGTGTCCTCTTGTTGGTGAACAAGAGGACAGAGAACATTTCTGTTTGGGAATTTAGTAGATTCCTGTTAGTATTTTGTATGTGTTGATCATATCCCCTTATTCTTCTGTTTTCTAGTTTTGGCATGTTAAACACCTCTAGCCTCTGCTCGTAACTCTTGTTTTTTCAGTTCCGGAAGCCATTTTGTAGCATGTCTTTGTACATTTTCCAGTTTATTTATGCTTCATGAGATATGGGCACCACACAACTGCTGCATATCCCAATTTTAATCTCACAAAAGTCATGAACAGTTTCTTTAGTATTTCACCATCCATATAATTAAAATCCATATAATATCAGCAAGTCTGAAGCTGAAAGCTACACAAACGCTCCTCTCACAATGTTCTTTGTATTCCTCTGGCAACAGCTTACTATCCAAAACCACCTTTAAGTCTCCTTTATTAGAGTTCTTTAATTCCTTTTCACATATTAGTAAGTTGAGTGTGGTCTATTTTCTCCGATTCCACATTCCATAACATGGCATTTATTCACATTGAATTTCATTTGCCACTTGACGCTCCAACCACTAATTTTATCTAGAGATATGACTGACACTGAAAAATTCTTTTTAATGTTTCTGTGGCTCATTTGGGTACCAAGTTTCCACCTGTTTCCCCTTGTTCGTGTTCCACCCGCGCTAAAGAATTTGTCTTTGTCCACCCTGTCAATTTCTCTGAGAATTTTGTAGATGGTTATCATGTTTACCCTTACTTACGTGTGGTTTTACTGGGACGAGAGATTTAACTCCCTTAGCCTTTCCTTGTAGCTCGTACTTCTCAGTTCTGGGACCAATCTTGTGGCATATCTCTGAATCTTCTCTAACTTTGTCTTATGTTTAACTAGGAATAGACTCCAGGCTGGAGCTGCATACTCCGGAATTGGTCTGACCTAATGCGTGTGTGTGTCTGTGTGGGTGTGGGTGTGCATGTGGGTGTGGGTGGGTGTGTGTTTGTGTGTGGGGTGGGTGTGTATGTGTGCGTGTATGGACGTGTGTGTGTGTGTGTGTGTGTATTCACCTGGTTGTGCTTACGGGGTTAAGAGCTGCTCTTTCGGCCTGCCTCCCAACTGTCAATCAACGATCATTTTTCACACACACACACACACACACACACACACACACACACACACACACACACACACACACACACACACACCTGCTTTCCCAGCCCCTGGTCTTCTTCCTCCCCCAAGCAGGCCTGAGCAAGACCAAAGCCCTCTATCCCCCACTCCACCTCCCCACAAACCTCTGTTAACTACACCGCAGGAGGGCGTGCCCTCTCCCCAAGCAATCCCTGCCTCCTCACCCCCAGGACTTTTTCCTGCCCCAAGCAGGCCTGAGCAAGACCTAAGCCCTCCATCCCCCACTCCACCTCCCCCTGAACCCCTGGTAACTGCCTCACAGGAGGAGGAGCCTACCCAAGTAGCAATGACCATAGAACAACTTCCTACACTTGTGGGGAGTGAGGGGTGAAATTGGATATAAGAAAGTGTGCTTCAAGGTAATGTACTCAAACATTGATGGGATTACCAATAGAGCAAGTGAACTGGCAGAAAGGGTGCAAGAAGAAAACCCTGATGTAATAGGACTAACGGAAACAAAATTGTCAGGAGTCATAACAGATGCTGTGTTTCCAAAGGACTACTATATAGTAAGGAAAGAGAGGGAAGGGAGAGGAGGTGGAGGAGTGGCCCTGCGATAAGGAAGGACTGGAGTTTTGATGAGATGAAAATTCCGGGCTATGACGGATTCAGAGATTACATAACAGGAACTATAACAATGGGTGGACCTAAGATAATAGTGGCAGTCATTTACAACCCTCCCCTAAATGACAGAAGACCCAGACAGGAGTTTGATAGGAACAACATGGCAACCATTAATATAATGGAGAGAACAGCTTCAGTTGCCTGCAGGAATGGCTCAAGACTCTTAATCATGGGCAATTTCAACCATGGAAAGATAGACTGGGAGAATGAGGACCCACATGAAGGTGCAGATACGTGGAGAGCTAAACCTTGGAAGTGGCAACAAGGAATTTTCTGAGCCAGCATGTCAAGGAACCCACAAGAGTGAGAAGCAATGATGAACCAGCTAGACTCGACTTGATATTCACCCTGAATGAGTCAGAAATAAGGGAAGTCAAAGTTGAAGCCCCCATAGGAATGAGTGACCACAGTGTACTGACCTTTGAGTACTTGGTGGAGGTAGGGACAACCTATCCAAGGATGGGATCGGAGGGTAAAAGACTGAATTACCAAAGAGGAAAATATGACGAGATGAGGAACTTCCTCAGGGGAATACCACGGGAAACAGAACTTAGACACAAGAATGTGCAGGTCATGATGGATTTTGTCACCTAGAAGTGCCAGGAAGTTGCAGACAGGTTTATCCCTGTCCAAAAGGAGAAAAACGAAAAACAGAAAAACCCATGGTTCAGTCAGGAATGCAAGGTAGCGAAGCAACTGAGTAAAAGAACATGGAGAAACTACAGAAATAACAGAACACCAGAGAGCAGGGAGAGATACCAGAGGGCCAGAAATGAGTACCTCAGAGTGAGGAGGGAAGCAGAGAGACAGTTTGAAAATGACATCGCGAGTAAAGCCAAGACCCAACCAAAGCTGCTCCACAGCCACATCAGGAGGAAAACAACAATGAAGAAACAGGTGATGAAGCTGCGAAAAGGGGAGAACAGATACACAGACGAAGTGTAGGAACTTCAAGAGGAACTTCACACACAAGGAAGTGTGTGAAGAACTCAACAAGAGACTCCAGGAGGTCTTCACAATAGAACAAGGAGAAGCCCCTGCACTAAATGAGGAGGCGGCAAACCAAGCAACCTTGGAGGAATTTGACCTCACCAGTGATGAGGTCAAAAGGTGTCTGCTGGAGCTGGATGTGACAAAGGCTGTTGGGCTTGACAGAATCTCAACATGGATACTAAAGGAAGGTGCAGAAGCACTAACTGTGCTACTTTCTATGGTGTATAACAGGTCACTGGAAATAGCAGACTTACCAGAAAATTGGAAGATAGCTAACGTGGTCCCAATATACAAGAAGGGTGACAGGCAAGAGGCACTGAACTACAGGCCAGTTTCCTTAACTTGTATACCATGCAAGGTGATGGAGAAGATCGTGAGGAAAAGGCTCGTAGAGCATCTGGAGGGAAATAACTTTTAACGCACCACCAACATGGGTTCAGGGATGGTAAATCGTGCCTCACAGATTTAATAGAATTTTATGACCAGGCAACAAAAATTAGGCAGGAAAGAGAAGGGTGGGCCGACTGCATTTTCCTGGACTGCCAGAAAGCCTTTGACACAGTACCCCATAAAAGGCTGTTAAAAAAGTTGGAGCAACAGGCAGGAGTAGAAGGGAAGGTGCTCCAGTGAATAAGGGAGCACTTAAGCAATAGGAAACAGCGAGTAACGGTGAGGGGGGAGACATCAGAGTGGCGTGAGGTCACCAGCGGAGTCCCACAGGGCTCAGTACTTGGACCCATCCTGTTTCTAATATATGTAAACGATCTTATGGAGGGTATAGAATCATTCCTCTCAATGTTTGCTGATGATGCAAAAATTATGAGAAGAATCAAGACGGATGAAGATAGAGACTACAGGATGACCTGGATAAACTGGAGGAATGGTCTAGAAAATGGCTGCTAAAGTTCAACTCAGGAAAGTGTAAGGAGATGAAAATAGGCGAAGGGAGCAGGAGGCTGAACACAAGGTATCATCTGGGAGGTGAAATCCTGCAAGAGTCAAATAGAGAGAAAGATTTGGGGGGTTGATATCACCCCGAACCTGTCCCCAGAGGCCCACATCAAAAGAATACCATCAGCGGCATATGCTAGATTGGCCAACATAAGAACTGCCTTTAGAAACTTGTGTAAGGAATCTTTCAAAACCCTGTATGCCACTTATGTAAGACCGATCCTGGAGTATGCAGCTCCAGCCTGGAGTCCATACCTAGTTAAACACAAGACAAAGCTAGAGAAGATTCAGCGGTATGCCACCAGGCTCGTCCCGGAACTGAGAGGATTGAGCTACGAGGAAAGGCTCAAGGAGCTGAACCTCACATCCCTGGAAAACAGAAGAGTAAGGGGAGACATGATAACCACCTACAAAATTCTCAGGGGAATTGACAGAGTGGACAAAGACAAACTCTTCAGCAAGGGTGGGACACGAACAACGGGACACAGGTGGACACTTAGTACCCAAATGAGCCACAGAGACGTTAGAAAGATTTTTTTCAGTGTCAGAGTAGTTAATAAATGGAATGGTTTAGGCAGTGATGTTGTGGAGGCTGACTCCATACACAGTTTCAAATGTAGATATGATAGAGCCAAGTAGGCTCAGGAATCTGAACACCAGTTGATTGACAGTTGAGAGGCGGGACCAAAGAGCCAAAACCCAACCCCCGCAAGCACAATTAGGTAAATACAATTAGGTAAGTACACTCTGATAGAGCTCAGTAGGCTCAGGAATCTGTATACCAGTTCATTGACAGTTGAGAGGCGGGACCAAAGAGCCGAAGCTCAACCTCCGCAAGTACAAATATGTGAAAACAATTAGGTGAATACACACATACAAATAGGTGATTACACACACACACACACACATACTTTAGGGGTCCTGACAACTGAGTGGACAACGCTCTGTTCTCGTAATCCTAGGATCCGGGTTCGATCCCCGGTGATGGCAGAAACAAAATGGGCAGTGTTTCTTTCACCCTGATACCCCTGTTACTTAGCAGTAAATAGGTACTTGGGATTTAGAGAGCTGTTATGGGCGGCTTCCTGGGATGTGTATGTGTGGAAAAAAATAATTAGTAGTTAGTAACAGTTAATTGATTGACAGTTGAGAGGCGGGCCGAAAGAGCAGAGCTCAACCCCCGCAAGCACAACTAGGTGAATACACACACACACACACACACACACACACACACACACACACACACACACACACACACACACACACACACACACACACACACACACACACGCACACACACACGCACGCACGCAGCAAGGAAGCAGCCCGTTACAGCTGTCTAACTCCCAGGTACCTATTTACTTCTAGGTAACAGAGGTAGCAGGGTGAAAGAAACTGCCCATTTGTTTTCCGCCATCGCCAGGGATTGAACCCTGGTCTCCAGAATTATGAGGCCTGAGTGCTGTCCACTCAGCCACCAGGCGCTCTGTGGCTGAGTGGCTTATGAGTGTGTGTGTGTGTGAGGGGGGGGGTGTATGTATTTATGCGTGTGTGTATGTGTGTGTGTGTGGGGGGGGGGGGAAGGGGTGCACACATGCAGCCGTGGGACAGCTTTACCAAATTGAAAGACCTGAAAATAGAGATTCTTCTCATCATGACTCAAATGATTCTCTCGCGCTCGACAGTGAATAAGAGAACTGACACGTCTGCCGACGATATCTGGAAGTTGATTGGTTGTTTCGCCCAAGAGCTAATAGATCGCAGTCACTGATTGGCTGCAATGTTGCTAAACATTCTTGGACAACTTTGCTGATTGGCTGATGGCCTTGGCCTTTTATGACTAGTTTATGAATTTGTTTCTTTAACTCTTTTCATTCTTGTATTTTTTTTTTTGTAATTTGCTAATTATATCACATCAGGGGAGGGAGAAAGCTTATTAAGCCGGGGGGATTAATTTTTTTTTTTTTTTTTTTTTTTTTTAAGATATATACAAGAGTTGTTACATTCTTGTACAGCCACTAGTACGCGTAGCGTTTCGGGCAAGTCCTTAATCCTACGGTCCCTGGAATACGATCCCCTGCCGCGAAGAATCGTTTTTTCATCCAAGTACACATTTTACTGTTGTGTTAAACAGAGGCTACAGTTAAGGAATTGCGCCCAGTAAATCCTCCCCGGCCAGGATACGAACCCATGACATAGCGCTCGCGGAACGCCAGGCGAGTGTCTTACCACTACACCACGGAGACTGTTAGTGGAGGGTTTAAGGTGACGTATAAGTGGTGACAGCTTACGTAGAACCAATATGAAAAGAGTTTCAGTGGCCACCATAGATATCTGATTCCGTGAGAGTCGACTACCTGTTCACTTCTCATATTACTACTGTTGTCAGCCTTCAATATTTGGTGTCTCGTGATTGTTAAATCCTCGCTGTTCTGAATTCCTCAAAACACATGGCCGTCTGATTAATAATAGACACGTGAAATATTAAGTTATTCAAATCAGCGTAACTTGGAATTTGTCTTACAGCGTTGGCTGGGAGATGGTTTGTGTGAATGTTGCTGGCAATATTATTGTCAGTTATTTACGTATACGTGGATGTTTTACAGTCTAAAAAAAAACACTGTACTTATCTAAAATATTATTAAAATAGATACATCTAATGTTCACGAACAAATGTTATTTTGATAAACATATAAACAACTATATTTGTTGAATAGTTAGAATAGAATACTAGTTGAAACTAGTATTGTAAGATCTGTTCACTTGAGAATGAACCATGGAGGTTCGAAACGTCGTGCTAATTATACAAATAAGTGTAATACACTCTATAGTAAATCACTTCTTTTCTTCACCTTAAAAGTACGAAAATGAGTTTTGGAGAACTCCTATTTCAATTAAGCCCTGATGCTAAGAAAATAGTTAGAGGGATAGAAGCCCTAAACCAGAAAATAATAAATACAGAATATGCGGTCATATTCAATGAAACATGTATATATATATATATATATATATATATATATATATATATATATATATATATATATATATATATATATATATATATATATATATATATATATATATAAACACACATAATTTCATGGAGCTTCCCTGACATTCATGTCAAGTGACACAGGGAGTTGAGAGTCTGTGGGGCCCATCTCGACGCTCTCAAGAACCCGACCCGGCAGGGAAAGTATTCATGCTCCTCCCGCAGCCACATAATATCACCACTGGCATCATCCCACCAACAAGTAACGTGTGTGTGTGAAAAGATTGAAGGGTGACCCAGCCCTCAGAGATGCCCACAGGGAAGGAGGGTATAGATGGGTAGGAAGTCTAGGAGAAACATGGAAGGGGAGGAATGGGATGTGACTTTTAAAAGACGGAGGCTGACTAGTGATTATGTTGAAATTGAGACAATATATAGATGATGATCTATTATCAATATATTGTTTGATGATCAAAATACATATTAGAATCGAAATACCAAATGAGAATGTTATTATCCCAAGATGAGACAAAAGAAATAATAAAAAATCACGATAAATCTGCAGTAGTTAGAAAAGGAAAGACATGAATCATGCACATAAAAAATAAAAAGTAACACGATAAAAGTGAGATGTTTAGAGGAAGAAGAAGAAGAGAAAACTAAATTGAAAGAGAAGAGGTAAAAGTCAACAACACAGTAAAAGTCAGAGAGGGAATCGAGAAACGAAAACAATTTAAAGAATAGACAAGATACATGGAATAGGCTGAGGGCAAAATATACCGCCATGGAACAGAAGGCGCGAAGAAGCCAGAGTAAAAAAGCGAAGCAAAACATAAGCAATAAATCATTAAGAAATTATTGGCAATAATTACCGATATTTTACAGTGTGAAATATTTAAGTCGCATTTTCTCCCCCTTTCCTACCTTTCTCTCTCTCTCTCTCTCTCCCTCTCTCTCTCTCTGTCTCTCTCCCTCTCACTCTCTCTGTCTCTCTCACTCTCTCTCTCACTCTCTCTCTCTCTCTCTCTCTCTCTCTCTCTCTCTCTCTCTCTCTCTCTCTCTCTCTCTCTCTCTCTCTCTCTCTCTCTCTCTCTCTCTCACTGATTACTTACACGCAGGAAAAGCAAACTTGCTACTTTTCCCAAAATTATAAACCTTTATGTTTTCTAGTAATTAACCTTCCGGGATTTGTGAAATCTAATTTCTCCTGATCAGCGTAATCACATTATGTTATGAAATTGTCAAACTTGCAGAATCCAATTTTGACCCTTGGCCATTTATAAAGAAGTTACACAAATGAAAGCAAAGAGCAACAGTCAAGTGGATCCAAACGAGGTGGATTGTTGAAGTGGGACTTTAAGTGATACAATGATGTCGAAATTAATGTAGATATTTATCAAACCGGTTTATAATTTTTTTGTAAGGAATAATGATATTTGATATCTTTAAATATTTGTATTCAGTTATCTCTTAATTTTCGTATTTCATGACTGACTGATATATATATATATATATATATATATATATATAATATATATATATATATATATATATATATATATATATATATATATATATATATATATATATATATTATGCATCAGGTCAGGTTTGCAATAGAAATTGTATTTAGTAGTTTCAGTGCTTCGTAATATTAAATTTCCTGTGTGTGTGTGTGTGTGTGTGTGTTTGAGCTACAGGGGGTGAGGATATTGGAGGAGAGGAGCGGGGAAGGAGAGGTGGTAATGAGAGAGAAGAGGAGATGAAGGTGGAGAGGAGGGAGATGGAAGAGAAGGGGAGAGGTAAGAGTTTGAAATTGAGGGGGAGAGAAATGTACATCGGAAAGAAGGGAAAGGGTAGGAGAAGGGAAGGGAGTTGACGGAGAATGGATGCGGATAGAGGACGGGGATAAGAGCGAAAGAGACCCGTGCGCTTCCGGGTTCCCCTTTAAGTATCTTCGTATAATTAACCTTGTAAATTAATATAAATAAGAACGTCATTATATTCATTATGAATAACACAATTAGTGTCGTATTTCGTTCGTCATATTAGAAATATTATAAACGAAATGTATACAAAAAACTTGTTTAAATGAATATTGAGACATTTCAATTACTTTCTAAATATCAATGTTTAACTTTGCATGAATCTGACAACAATTGGAGATAAATTAATTGGCAAATAGATGTAGGATTTTATTTTATTTTTCTTTGCATGAACCGTTTTGAAAACTACGTCAACGTCATCTCAGTTCTGTCACTCAAATCGAGGAATGAAAACGTTCAATACGCGCCGAAAACGTTTAATTATTCCTATTACAAAGCAATTATTGTATTTATCGTGGTCGCCAGTATCTTGAGGTTATCTTGAGATGATTTCGAGGCTTTAGTGTCCCCGCGGCCCGGTCCTCCACCAGGCCTCCACCCCCAGGAAGCAGCCCGTGACAGCTGACTAACACCCAGGTACCTATTTTACTGCTAGGTAACAGGGGTATAGGGTGAAAGAAACTCTGCCCATTGTTTCTCGCCGGCGCCTGGGATCGAACCCAGGACCACAGGATCACAAGTCCAGCGTGCTGGCCGCTCGGCCGAGCGGCTCCCTTTTTAGTATTGAGAGTAATATATTTTGAAAAATGTCTCTTCGCAAACTAGGACAGGATCTTCATTAAAGTAAATCTTCATTCGTAGTTAAAACTAGGCTTTGAATTCTTGCATGATAGATCTGCAGACACGGTCGGTTGCATTATAGATCTGCAGACTAGGTCGGTTTTAAGATAGATCTGCAGATTCTGTCGCAACAGCCTGCAGCTGCTTGCAGAGTGTGCTTTAGCTCCCAGATGACATGTGGCTTACAGATGGTTAATCTGCTCTATTACTCCTTCCAAGTGTAATACAGTCATTCCTTCATCTGATAATTACCTATAGTAAACTTAATAGATTAAATACAACTTCGTAACCATATCATTATCTACCTGGGTATCCTGGGTACCTCTGGTCTACCAGGATACCCCATTTTGTGTTGCATAATATGTATTGGGGGTCAAGTATCCCTGCTGAATCCCCAATGTTGTCTGGTAGAATTTTCTTGACCAGGTCATCCGATGCCAAGGAGGAAGACTGGAAGGATGGGGCAGCAATTTGGGTTGCAGTGCGGACACCAAGGCCACCGAGCCTGACCGGAAGGGTGGCATGTTTCCACTGATAGACATTTAGGGAAAGGTTGATAACTTTTTCTAAAATGTCTTCAGTAGGAAGTCATACTCTCCAAGCTTTGGGCTGTTGTAAAATGGGGCGCATCTCAGAAAGTAGGTTAGCCTCGGAAGGGATAGGCATCTAGTGAGATAAAGAGCATCATGAGCATCGACGTCACCTATCCTGTCTTCCCTCCTCCTCAGGTCCGCAAATTTCTTATCAATGATCTTGTCAATGGCATTAGACCCGAGGAGAGGCTCCAAGGAAAGTGCTGTTCGCAGACCAAAAGACGTGAACTTCGGGCCAGATGGATCTTACTCTAGCTATGATGTCTGGGTTTTAGACGACTACTTCACACTTGCCAGGGTTTAGGGAGAGCCTAAGTCTACGTCTTGCTCCTTTATATTTTGAATGTCTTCCAAGAGGTGGTCAAGGGGGGTCGGCTATAGTGCCATCGTTCAAAAATCACATGTTGAACTCAATGGACAAGCTTCCGGTGATTTACTTTAAGACTAAGCATAAAAGGAGGAGGAGCTAGAGTATCACCTTGCTGTACACCTTCAAAAATTTTTAACCCTGACCAAATCACTCACGAGGCTCTGGGAAAAATATGCATATCACTTGATAGTCATGTCATTATATTCAAAACCAATATGTATGTCAATAAATATGCATGTCTCTTGGCATGCATGTCATAAGGCATGCATATCAGTACAAACACATGTCAAGAGAAATCCCTATCAATGAATATACATGTTATTATGTATTCATGTCAAAAGATATGCATGTTAATACATATGATTGTCAAGAAAAATATGCCTATCAGTAGACATGTATTTCATGAGATATTTTCATCAAGTGATATGCATGCCAAGTATCATGATATCATCTTGGGACGAGATAAAGTTGTCACGAGATATGTTTGCCAATATATTTTCTTGTCAGCAGAGAGGCATGTCATGAAGGAGGCATGTCCTAGGATAGGCATGCTCTGAGATATGCATGTAATGAGATAGTCATGTCAGGAAACAGGCATGTCATGAGATCACGTGCCATGATATATTTCCACCTCTCTCGGAGGCTTGCCTTATCCTCTTAAAACTCGCTTAAAGAGCTAACTTTTTTATTTCTTACAGTTAAAGCAAAATTGATTTAGTCCCGAGTTTCTATTTTCAGTGTGAAAATTTAACTTTTTTACTAAACTCATTTAATGTATTGACAAATTTTTATATGATGATGCCAAAGTTGAAATAATCTTTCAGCATATTGAAACTCTTGGTTTCAATAAATAAATCTATTACATCGAATGGATATATATGTATTGAAGTATTTGTTTTCATGGAAAATATGGGGATCTCTTACATGCCAGGAATTTTATGATTAATTTTTTATGTGAATGTCATTGAAAATTCTGGCGAGGTATATTGGAAAATACAACAGAGGCTTTTTGTTACCTTTTTTTTTTAATTTTCTAAATCATTTGCTGTTGATCTGTGTAGAGTTCTTTCTCTCCTATCCTTCTGTGTGTATCTCTCTCTGTCTTTCTGTGTCTCACAGAAAGACAGAGAGAGACCACCACATCACTGCCTAATGCATTCGATTTGTCAACCACTCTGACACTAAAAAAGTTCTTTCTCATATCTCTGTGGCTCATTTGGGCATTTAGTTTCCACCTGTGTCCCCTAGTGCGTGTACCCCTTGTGTTAAATAGCCTGTCCTTATCTACCCTATCAATTCCCTTGAGAATCTTGAATGTGGTGATCATGTCCCCCCTAACTCTTCTAGCTTCCAGCAGAGTAAGGTTTAATTCCCGTAGTCTCTCCTCGTAGCTCATACCTCTCAGCTTGGGTACTAGTCTGGTGGCAAATCTTTGAACCTATTCCAGTTTAGTCTTATCCTTGACTAGATATGAACTCCATGCTGGGGCTGCATTCTCCAGGATTGGTCTGACATATGTGGTATACAAAGTTCTGAATGATTCTTTACACAAGTTTCTGAATGCCGTTTTTATGTTGGCCAGCCTGGTATATGCCGCTGATGTTATCCTCTTGATATGGGCTGCAGGGGGACAGGTCTGGTGTAATATCAACCCCTAAGTCTTTTTCTCTCTCTGACTCTTGAAGAATTTCATCTCCCAGATGATACCTTGTATCTGGCCTCCTGCTTCCTACACCTATCTTCATTACATTACATTTGCTTGGGTTAAACTATAACAACCATTTGTTCGACCATTCCTTCAGCTTGTCTAGGTCTTCTTGAAGCCTCAAGCAGTCCTCTTCTGTCTTAATCCTTCTCATAATTTTGGCATCGTCAACAAACATTGAGAGAAATGAATCTATACCCTCCGGGAGATCATGTACATATATCAGAAACAAGATAGGACCTTGTACAGAGCGCTATGGGACTCCACTGGTGACTTCACGCCAATCTGAGATCTCACCCCTCACCGTAACTCTGTTTCCTATTGCTTAGGTACTCCCTTATCCACTGGAGCACCTTACCAGCTACACCTGCCTGTCTCTCCAGCTTATGTACCAGCCTCTTACGCGGTACTGTGTCAAAGGCTTTCCGACAATCCAAGAAAATGCAGCCCGCCCAGCCTTCTCTTTCTTGCTTAATCTTTGTCACCTGGTCGTAGAATTTTATTAAGGCAGTCAGGCAAGATTTACCCTCCCTGAATCCATGTTGTCGATTTGTCACGAAGTCCCTTCACTCCAGATGTGTTGCTAGGTTTTGTCTCACGATCTTCACCACCACCTTGCTTGGTATACAAGTCAAGGACACTGGCCTGTAGTTCAGTGCCTCTTGCCTGTTGCCCGTTTTGTATATTGGGACCACATTCGCCGTCCTCCATATTTCTGGTAGGTCTCCCGTCTCCAGTGACCTACTATACACGATAGAGAGTGGCAAGCAAAGTGCCTCTGCACACTCTTTCAGTACCCATTATGAGATCCCGTCTGGACCACCAGCATTCCTAGCATCCAGATCCAGCAGGTGTCTCTTGACCTCCTCACTCGTGAGGAACACAAATGCGAACAAGCCTGAATGGTCCCCAGGACTATATGCGACTGAAAACTCATGCTATGCCCAAGATTACCATCCAAGTGCCGGCGGGAAAGTGGTTCAAATAGCTTCGGCTATCACTTCCTTTTGTCCGGTCGTGATGGTCAAGCAGATTAAGGCGTTCTGTAGATACCAGTTGCGTTGCTCCTGGCAGTATGGGTTCGAGTCACTTCTGGGGTGTGAGTTTTCAGTCGCATATAGTCCTGGGGACCATTCAGGCTTGTTCGCATTTGTGTTCCTCACGTGTGCCCCAAAGAATGAGGCGATTTGATAAAATGCTATACCCAAGATTACCATCCAAGTGCCGGCGGGGAAGTGGTTCAAATAGCTTCGGCTATCACTTCCTTTTGTCCGGTCGTAATGGTCAAGCAGATTAAGGCGTCCTGTAGATACCAGTTGCGTTGCTCCTGGCAGTATGGGTTCGAGTCACTTCTGGGGTGTGAGTTTTCAGTCGCATATAGTCCTGGGGACCATTCAGGCTTGTTCGCATATATATATATATATCTATATATATATATATATATATATATATATATATATATATATATATATATATATATATATATATATATATATATATCTCCTGGGACAATATATTTTGGGGCACCTATCTTTCCTTAGCGTGAATATATTCTTGAAGATGTAAGTTACTAAACTACTTCTGTGTCGATTTATTTTACTATTTTATGCGTATTGTTAATTACATCTTTTTCCTTCTTTTTTCTTTTCTTTAGTTTCGGCCTTCTTAACGCCTCCATCCTCTCCTCATTATCAGGCTTTGGCATGCATAATGCCTCGAGCCTCTCAGCGCAAAAGTCGACATTAAGGCTGGATCACTGAAAGCCTCATCCCGGATGAACACACTTTGGAACTCCTAATAGTAGTGTTTCACATATTTCCTTTTCAGTCTCTGTGAACTTGTTTTCCCTTTGTAAGCTTCGGATTTTGTCATTCAGTTGCAGTTTGATATTTATAAATTTATAGATAAGGACAAGTTTTGTTTTGTATTTGTCCACTATTCCCTTCTCAAAATTGGTCTCTTCTTCTCTTCTCACTGCTGTGTAGTTGTTTCGTGCTTGTTTAGATTACTGTTATGGTTGTGGGTTTGGCCTCTACCTATACAGTGAAGATTGTGTGAAAAAAGCTAGAGAAACATCTGTAGTAGACGAACTTTGCATCACGAGACTAACATGTATTTATTAATTTTATGGTCATTTGGTCTTTGGCCTCTATATTTCCTTTTCTGTTTCCGAATAAATGTTTGGTGGCTTCTCAATGTATCTCGGATAATCTGACGTACTTAATTTTTGTCCTTGCCTAACAAAGAACCATTCCATTCAATTTCTAATAAGGAACTCTCACAGACTATCATGCTGTTCTTTCCTAAAGTTGAGTGTCTTTATTGTCTTTCTTCGCTGTCTGCTATTATACTTTTAAGATTATATGGTCACGCGTATCTATTGGAGGCATGTATTGTGTATTATGGATCTATTCCTCATTCCTGAAAAATATTCACTCGCAGTGATGCCTCCACTATGTCTATTTATCTTTATCGCCTGCAGACCTATTGGGAATATTGTCTCATTTGAAAATGGTACTTCCAATTTATTCTCTGCCAGAGCGACGATATCACGTGTTATAAAACAAAGTTATAGACAGAGTTAAAACAGAGATACTCACCTGCTCATGTCTGTCGTATATATATTTGATCAACAAGTGTGTTTTGTACCGCACTGTTTATCGTTTCATCATTTTGGATCCTGCAGAACGCATTTATGAAGAGAGAAGGTGAAGAGGGGAGGGAGGAGCGTGGGAAAGAGAAGGGTTAAACGAAAACAAATGGCTAAATAAAATTTAAGTGCTTCAAAGGAGTTACGAAAGTAACCTGAAGAGCCAAGTGGTGTCTAGGGCAGGTGATGGTGTTGTGTAGGTGGTGTCTAGGGCAGGTGATGGTGTAGTGTAGGTGGTGTCTAGGGCAGGTGATGGTGTTGTGTAGGTGGTGTCTAGGGCAGGTGATGGTGTTGTGAAGGTGGTGTCTAGGGCAGGTTATGATGTTGTGTAGGTGGTGTCTAGGGCAGGTGATGGTGTAGTGTAGGTGGTGTCTAGGGCAGGTTATGGTGTTGTGTAGGTGGTGTCTAGGGCAGGTGATGGTGTTGTGTAGGTGGTGTCTAGGGCAGGTGATTGTGTTGTGTAGGTGGTGTCTAGGGCAGGTGATGGTGTTGTGTAGGTGGTGTCTAGGGCAGGTGATGGTGTTGTGTAGGTGGTGTCTAGGGCAGGTTATGATGTTGTGTAGGTGGTGTCTAGGGCAGGTGATGGTGTTGTGTAGGTGGTGTCTGGGGGAGTCCTATGTAGGTGGTGTCCTCGAATGGCAGGACATAATACCAGTGGTCTCCAGGGGAGGCTGGAAGAGATCACCTATTACTTGCTTTCTGCAAAACAATTGAATAGGAAAAGCAATAAACGAGAAACAAAAGAGGAGTAAACAAATGAAGCAATACTGGAACACAGGAAAGAAAAAAAACAGGTTTACGAGATAGGATACAAATATCATCGACATTAAAGCCTCAACAAGAACGATTTGCGTTTCAGAAAGTAAAGACAAATTACTTTTATTGAAAAAAATTGAAGAACAAAAATGAATAGTAATTGATAAAAGGCAAAAGAGGAATTAATTAACCGTGAGAGAAATACCCTGACAAATATCAACACGAAAACGAGTAAATACGACCAAAATAGAGAACGTGGAATGTGAATATCAGTCTAGAGTTCGCCGAGTTTTGTGACAGATGGAGGCATATTGGACACAGCTGCAGCACGGTAGAGGGGAAGAGTGGAGGTTCACTGTCATAAAGAAGGAGAACATGACGGAGAATAGTGGTGGGTTCACTCTATTAAAGGCGGCCCTTGAGTCCTGCAGCCAAAGGGAAGCCAGGAGGGAATAGTCAGGTGATGTGGGGCCAGTAGAGGATAGTCAGGTTAGTGGCCACTTATTGCGAGAGTCAGTCCAGGGTGAGCCAGCATTTGTATATGATTTGTTATATATATATATATATATATATATATATATATATATATATATATATGTCGTACCTAGTAGCCAGAACGCACTTCTCAGCCTACTATGCAAGGCCCGATTTACCTAATAAGCCTAGTTTTCATGAATTAATTTTTTTTCGGCAACCTAACCTACCTAACCTAACTTTTTCGGCTACCTAACCTAACCTAACCTATAAAGATAGGTTAGGTTAGGTTAGGTAGGGTTGGTTAGGTTCGGTCATATATCTACGTTAATTTTAACTCCAATAAAATAAAATTGACCTCATACATAATGAAATGGGTAGCTTTATCATTTCATAAGAAAAAAATTAGAGAAAATATATTAATTCAGGAAAACTTGGCTTATTAGGCAAATCGGGCCTTGCATAGTAGGCTGAGAAGTGCGTTCTGGCTACTAGGTACGACATATATATATATATATATATATATATATATATATATATATATATATATATATATATATATATATATATTTATATATATATATTTTAGTGAGGTGGATGGGGTGAGGTGGAATTAATAGGGTATTAATTTCATCAACACAAGACAGAACACGAAACAATGGGTATTGAATAGAAGTGTTTGTAGAAAGCCTATTGGTCCATATTTCTTGATGCTTCTATATTGGAGCGGAGTCTTGTGGTGGGTAGAATACCCACCACAAGACTCCGCTCCAATATAGAAGCATCAAGAAATATGGACCAATAGGCTTTCTACAAACACTTCTATTCAATACCCATTGTTTCGTGTTCTGTCTTGTGTTGATGAAATTAATACCCCATTAATGCCACCTCACCCCATTCACCTCACTAAAATATATATATATATATATATATATATATATATATATATATATATATATATATATATATATATATATATATATATATATATATATATATATATATAATATATATATATATAATATATATATATATAATATATATATATATGTCGTACCTAGTAGCCAGAACGCACTTCTCAGCCTACTATGCAAGGCCCAATTTGCCTAATAAGCCAAGTTTTCATGAATTAATTGTTTTTCGACGACCTAACCTACCTAACCTAACCTAACTTTTTTGGCTACCTAACCTAACCTATAAAGATAGGTTAGGTTAGGTAGGGTTGGTTAGGTTCGGTCATATATCTACGTTAATTTTAACTACAATAAAAAAAAATTGACCTCATACATAATGAAATGGGTAGCTTTGTCTTTTCATAAACAAATTTGAGAAAATATATTAATTCAGGAAAACTTGGCTTATTAGGCAAATTTGGCCTAACAAGTAGGCTGACAAGTGCGTTCTGGCTACTAGGTACGACATATATATATATATATATATATATATATATATATATATATATATATATATATATATATATATATATATATATATATATATATAATATATATTTTATGTGTGTGTGGTGCCTAATAACCAGAACCGCACTACTCGGCCTAGTATACAACGTCAGATTTGCTTAACAGGTCAAATGATTTTCGTTATTTTTAATTTTTCTTTCACGATTCTTATCTAACAATAATAATCTATTATATTAGGAACATGAATTACTTACTTGGGAATGTTCAGTAAGGAGTTTCAGTTATCGCAATTAGGTTTTTGAGGACCTTAAGCCTCGGAGAAAATATAAAATATAATTCCAGGAAGCCATTTTGAATCCTGGGTATGCCCTTGGATATTGTCTTCAACCTCCACTTTTCTATGCCTGATTTCACAAAGTTACATGGTTACAAAATTCATTAGTTACAAAATGAAGAACACTAAACAAAAATGTAGGTTTATTCGAACATCTAGGTCGCTTGGTAGCGGCTAAGGATGCATTTAGCATATTCTTTCTGAATGGCTACATTTAAGTACTTGAAAAGGAAACCAACTAGTATTGATCCTTTTGTTTCGATGATCCTATAATCCAAACCTGAGAAAGTTCCTCGGCGCTTTCTCCACATGTGCTGAGAGTCTCAGATTCATTTATTAACGAAATAAAGATCAAAAGAATATGAAAAACGAGCATATGAAATACAACCGCCAATAAAGATCTGGAAAGATTTATTACTAGAACATAGACTGGAGAAGGCCAGCTGAGAACCTTTGAGAGATTATTATGGAGCGTATTACGGTCAATACGTCTGTAATTAGCGGTGTTATTGACTGGTCCTTTGTTGCATGGGAAGTTAAGCAAGGATGTGTGTGACGTCCAACTCTTTGTTGCGGGGCTTTATTGATGCAGCAATTAGAGAAGTGTCACGCCTGGCAACTGTGACTTTGTTGATTACAGAACACTGTGAAACCCTGGAGCACTGTTGTATGGTTTTGATGGTATTGGGTGGTACTGAGGATGTTGTATGTTGCTGAAGACGTTGTATGAGGATGTTGTATGATGCTTAAGATGTATGATGCGAAAGAATGCTGTATGCTGCGTATGAATGTTGTATGATGTTGAAGATGCTGGTTGATGATGTATATTATGCCAAGGATGTTGTGTGATGCCGAGGATGTTGTATGATGCTGAGAATGTTTTATGATGTTGAAGATGTTGTATGATGCTGATAATTTGATTTGCTGCTGTTGTATTCTCCTGAAGGCGTCGTGGGCCGCTGAATTGAGAAATAATACGTGATAGAATTCAACGTGGAGTCAGTTCTTTCTCTGATTATTCCACAATTTAGACATGTTAAAGTAAGGTTTCCCCTAGAGCCATATGGGTCATATTTGTGCTGTCATGACGGCCACACGTGTTTCGTAAAACATATCTGTAGATGTCTCAAGTTAGCCTTCAGTTCCCTGAGTCTTGAGACACGCATTGGGTCTTCATATATCATAAGATCGATTATTCGTTTCATAAAGTCTTTTCAAGTTGTACCTTTTTAGCTTGGCAATGCTGTTGTTACATATTTAAAAAAAATTATCTTTCCATTCACCGTTGTTCAAAAATACTGTAATTCCCATTGTTCTTAGAGCACTCGCTCTTCGTTCAGTTTCCTTTTTCTCTTAACTGGAGGAGCACGAGCCATTTTAAAGATGGCTTGATGATTCTATATCAAGGACCATGCGCTGTCAACTCTGTGCTCCTGAAAAATACAAAAAGATACAAAAATTAATAATAAAATCACCGGTTAAAAAACTGAAATGAAATCTAGGCCAGCGTAACAATTAACGTCATGTCTACTTTTAGAAGTGTCAACTCACTTGCCTCACAGCTGCATTCGTATTTCTTTTGCACTTTTGAAATCTATTAAATGGTGTTTATAAAAATTTAAACAAAAATGCAATTTTTGCCTTTAAATGGCCAAATTATAGCATCCTGTGTTCGGGCCGCAGTTGTGCTTTGCTAAGGTTGAATGTTTAACATGCCATGATGTAAATTCTATATCATGGACCATGCGCTGTGAACTGTGCACCATGCGCTGTGACCTCTGTGCACCATGCGCTGTCAACTCTGTGCACCATGCGCTGTGACCTCTGTGCACCATGCGCTGTGACCTCTGTGCACCATGCGCTGTGAACTCTGTGCACCATGCGCTGTCAACTCTATGCATCATGCGCTGTCAACTCTGTGCACCATGCGCTGTCAACTCTGTGCACCATGCGCTGTCAACTCTGTGCACCATGCGCTGTGACCTCTGTGCACCATGCGCTGTGACCTCTGTGCACCATGCGCTGTGACCTCTGTGCACCATGCGCTGTCAACTTTATGCATCATGCGCTGTCAACTCTGTGCACCATGCGCTGTCAACACTGTGCACCATGCGCTGTCAACACTGTGCACCATGCGCTGTCAACTCTGTGCACCATGCGCTGTCAACTCTGTGCACCATGCGCTGTCAACTCTGTGCATCATGCGCTGTCAACTCTGTGCACCATGCGCTGTCAACTCTGTGCACCATGCGCTGTCAACTCTGTGCACCATGCGCTGTCAACTCTGTGCACCATGCGCTGTCAACTCTGTGCACCATGCGCTGTCAACTCTGTGCATCATGCGCTGTCAACTCTGTGCACCATGCGCTGTCAACTCTGTGCACCATGCGCTGTGAATTAGCGAACCTGTTCCACAGTTGATTTACACTCTGAGAGTTGCTGTGTTGTTGTTTATGAATGGCGTCTGATGAAGTTGGATTTTGTAGTTAGTATTGTTACTACCTACAAAACTGTTGTGACTTTCTTGTTATGGCGTTGTTTAGTGATTACCTGTTTTCTTCCGCAGGGTGGAAGAAAACTTGTAATAAGGGAAGGAATTAAAAAATTCACATTACATGCGAGCATCACATTGTTTCGCCAACAAGTCTCGATTGTGTGTTTTCTCAAGACTTCTTTCATCAGAATGTGCTGGCTCCTGGGTGTAGTCACCAGTCATAGTTTTGACCACTTACGACTGACTCTAGTGCGACCCAGTTTTGACCACTTACTAGCGTTAGTTAGGCAAGCAGAGATTAAGTCACAACTATATTGGCTGAAAATACATAACACATAACACACACACACACACACACACACACACACACACACACACACACACACACACACACACACACAGGGAGGTGTGTGTGTGTGTGTGTGTGTGTGTGTGTGTGTGTGTGTGTGTGTGTGTGTGTGTGTGTGTGTGTGAGGAAAAAAAATAGTAGTAGTAGTAGAAACAGTTGATTGACAGTTGAGAGGCGGGACCAAAGAGCAGAGCTCAACCCCCGCAAACATAACTAGGTGAATACACACACACAAACACACTTGGAATCTATACACCAGTAGATTGGCGGTTGAGAGGCGGGACCAAAGAGCAAAAGCTCAACTCCCGCAAACACAACTTGAAGAGTACACACACACACAGAATTAAATGTGTGAGTTGCGATATTAACCATGGGTTAATTGCTAAAATAATATCAATGATTGTATAAGAATTAACTGTTAGAATGTTGTAGATTACATTTGATTTCAATGAGGTATAAAGTCTGTTGATATATATATATATATATATATATATATATATATATATATATATATATATATATATTATATATATATATATATTATATATATATAATTTTGCCATACACCCCCCATGATGTAGGTTCAAGAATTATTTATTAATAATGTGTGTATGCTATTATTTAATTAACAGCCTTGCTGGTGGAAATATGTATGTGTGCCGGGCATACTATATTGCGTGTTCAGCAGGCAGTAACTTAGGGTCAAACTTCCCTGCGCTCGGGTGCAAGTTTACGACTTTTTAATGGCAGTAAAGGATTTCTTTGGGTAATTTAAGTCTTATTAAGGTTCATGTTGGCATGTTTCAAGGGAAGAATAAGTATTAAAGATTTATTAGTAAAATTCCTCTCCAGTTAGTGTGTGGTGCTGCTACTCCTGCCGTATAACGATGATGCTATTGTATGCTGTGGCTAATGTTTGATGCTGTTTTATGATACCGACGTTTGTTGATGATATTGTATAATGATGCTTGCTGTCGATTAAGACGTATAATGCTGCGGTATACTACCGATTAAGACGTATAATGCTGTAATACTGTCGATGAGGAGTTATGCTGCTGCTGCTGCTGCTGTGCGCTGCCAATGAGGATATATGCTGCCGATGCTACTCTAGTTTGTAAGACAGAACTGAAGTCACTCGATAAAGGAAAAAATATACCCGGATTACATAACTCTGAGGAGGAGAAAATTGAAAATAAAATATTGAAGTCCTAGAGAGCTAACGGACAGGAGGAGTCGTGGAGACATAAATCAGGAAGGAGAAGTGGAGGGAGGAGCTGGGGAATCAGGGAGAGAGAAAGAGAGAGAGAGAAGGAGACAGAGAGAGGGAGGGAGAGGGAGGGAGAGAGAGGGAGAGAGAGAGAGAGAGAGAGAGAGAGAGAGAGGGAGAGAGAAAAAAAATTTAGTCCCGGAGGAATGAACGGGATGCGATAGATGACGAAGGAATAGAGGAGAACGTGGAATTGAGAAATAGGCGAAAAGATAGGAGACAGCGTGCGAGGCTCGTCACAAAAAGTGGAAGAGAATTTCGTGGGGAGGAAGAGGGGAGAGGGAAAAATGGAAGGGCAAAGGAGGTCAAATATCTGGGAAGGAATTTCAGTAATGATGGAGGAGGAACTTCAGGGACATCTTTCAGACTTGAGAGGCCAACACGTGACAGGTGGTATGAGGGGGGCGTGGTGAGGGTGGGTCACGCTCGGGGTGACAGGTGCTGTGAAGGTGGATTTTTTGTTTAACGCACACGGCCGCACACGCACACGGCCGCACACGCACACACCAAAGAGCCAGAGCTCAACCCCCGCAAGCACAACTAGATAAGTACAACTAGGTAAGTACACTCACACTAACACTCACACCCATACACTCACACTCACATACACACAGGGCCTTGCGGCTTAGTGGACAGCGCTCAGTGGTTGTAACCCCATGGACCCGGATTTGATTGCCGGCCCAGGCAAAAACAAAGAAACAGAGTTTCTTTCACTTTATGATTCTGTTCACCTTATAGTATCTAAGTTCCTGGGAGTTATCTACTCCTGACACGGGTTGCTTCTTGTGTACTCTCCTAGTTGTACTCCCCTAGTTGTGTTTGCTGGGGTTGAACTCTGGCTCTTTGGTATCGCCTCTCAACTGCTAAACAAATGAGCTACTGGGCTCTATCATATCTACATTTAAGAGAGAGAGAGAGAGAGAGAGAGAGAGAGAGAGAGAGAGAGAGAGAGAGAGAGAGAGAGAGATTGAGAGAGAGAGATTGAGAGAGAGAGATTGAGAGAGAGAGAGAGAGAGAGAGAGAGAGAGAGATTAAAGCGCTGTATTTAGTCTTCCTCCACTACATCACTTTATGAATCATTCCTTTTATTAACTATCCTGACATTAAAAATATTCTTTCTAGTGTCTTTATGGCTCATTTGGGCACTCAATTTCCACCTGTGTCCCCTAGTTCGTGTTCTCTTTATGTTAACTAAACTGTCTTTGTCTACCCTATCAATTCCTTTGAGAATCTTGTATATGGTGATCATGTCTTTGTGGAAATGTCGGATCATGTCGTTGAAAATATATACAAATGTTATGAAATAACTTATATTGAGAAGTAGAGGGTGGAAAAAAAATCCCACTAAATTACAGCCGGTGTCACTAACAAGCTTTCTTAACTAACGACTTCATTCAGAGGAGACTCGTAGACCATCTAGAGAAACCTAAGTTTGCCACTTAACACCAACATAGTTTCACCAAAGAAAAATATAGCTTGGCCAAAATTGTTGTTTTACAGAAAGTAATAACGATATACCAGAAGAGGAACTGTGGAAAGACACGATCATCCCCCAATTGCCAGAACACTTCCGACAGTCTCGCGCACGAGACAGTTATACAAAGTTTGAAGAAAACGACTGTAATTGGGAAAGTGAAAAAAGAGTACCCATCGGACAGAAGACAGAGAGTAACGGTGAGACTGATGCTATACTTACGAATGGTTAAGAATGAGTTGCCACAAGGGGCTATATTAGACCCTAAACTGTTTCCGATATTAATCAACTATTTGATAGAGAATGGGACTCGTTCATAAAAGCATTTCAAGTCGATGATAAGCTAATGATAAAAGGCAGAACGGAAATTTTTAAACCAATTCCATCATATTTTGCCTATAGTTATCTGTAACAGGGAACTACAAGACTCGTGTGACAGAGGAAGAAAGTGGGGAAGGTTTGATGAGCTAAAGGTTCGACGTGGGACACACCCCACACCGTCACCCAACCTCACCCAACACGGCTAGGTGGGGTGACAACACGGCTATACATATATATATATATATATATATATATATATATATATATATATATATATATATATATATATATATATATATATAATATATATATATATATATAATCCAAATTCACAATTTACAATGAGAAACGATTAATTCATCGAAAATGAATTTATACTTTTTTTCTGGACATAAAAAATTATGGGAATCGCATAGCAAACTTTGGATCAAGGATGGGAGTGGGAGGGTTGCAAAGGGAAGTGGAAGAGAGTGGGAGGGACGGAATGGGAGGAGGGGGAATGTGCTGGGTTGCCTTGGATGTTTAATCAAATATATCTGTAATCCAGTCTCCTTAAATCACTTACAGAACTAAATATTTGCAAACGTAATTACCAGGCGAGGTCACGTGTCACACGAAGCTGGTCAAAGAGTGAAAGAATGTTGAAAATGGGAGAGAGAGAGAGAGAGGGAGAGGGAGAGAGAGAGAGAGAGAGAGAGAGAGAGAGAGAGAGAGAGAGAGAGAGAGAGAGAGAGAGAGAGAGAGAGAGGAGATTCCAAAGTATGACCCAGAAAATACAAAATAGAATTAGTTTTTTCTAAATCTTTTTCTAATTAAAATTAGTTTTTTTCTATTAGTCTGATAGTTTTTCTATCAGGGCACACATAATAATGGTAAAAAATAGAGCTCTGAGACTTTATTTGCCTGACCAGACTTAGAGTCAGTAAGCAAGTCTTTTCTCTGTCCTCGTATTTCTTGTTACCATTGTAATTTAAAATTAACATTTATATTATTGCAATACAAATATAACGTAATTTAACACCGTGTCATTGTACATGTACCGAATCAATGTTTATAATGTTTATAATGACTCTGAAATATTAATTACAGTAATGAGTGAAACTCAGCGTTGGGTTCCATGGGTAATTACAATGTGTTCCTGCCAACACCCGCCCCTATCTGTTTCCATTATATGTACTTATTATTATTATTATAATATATATATATATATATATATATATATATATATATATATATATATAATATACATATATATATATATATATATATATATATATATATATATATATATATATATATATATATAGTGTGTAAACGTATGTATATATAATATATGTAATATGCAGAATCATCTCTAACACTCATAACCGAATCAGTTATCTCCCTCTTCCTACCCCCACACCCTCTTCCCTTTTCTCTCTTTCTCTTCCTCTCTCCCTGACTCCCTCTAACTCTCCCTTCCTTTCTCTCTTCCCCACATCCTTCCTTCCTACCCATTCTCTCCTTTTTTGTCTTTCTCCTTCTCTCCCTCTCTACCCTTTTTCATTTTCTCTCTTTCTCTTTATTTCCCTGGCAGAAGTAGTGAATGGGGTAGGGGTATAGGGGGATTATGGTGGGTTTGAGAAGTATTATTGTGGAAGGGATAACTGGAGAGTGAGAACTATTCCAAATCCGAGACGGAGGGAGCATGTAGCAGAGTGAGATGTGGTGGTGGGTTGATGTGGTGGGTGGGCCAGAATATTGATGATGTCGTTAATGCGTAGATTAGCCTATTATAGCCAAAATATGATAAGCAGAGAAATGTTGATAATATTGTCATTATCACCGCGTATCATTTTATGATTCTGAAAAAAATAATAATAAATCAGAGTTGATTCATAGCGATATTGCGAGCGCTCTGGGTGTGGTAAGTCTGGCACAGTATCACTCTTTTTCTTTGATGCAAATCTCGACTCTTCCATGTTGGGTACATACCCGTCAGTATCTACTTGGAAAATTTGAGTGAAGCTAGTCGTAAACCTTTTGCCTCTAACCTCGAATGACAGATTCGTAGATTAAATGTCAGCAAAAATCATCACGAACAATTAAGCCATGAAATGAAATATTAACAAAAATGGTTTTGTAATTTAAACCTCACAAACAGATTTAGGCACACGGCGAAAAGCTTAAACCATTGATATAAATGTTTGGCGGTATGAACAGCTTAAAAAATATATAAATTCTTCATCAGAGCATCAGATGTCTCCCCCTAGTGTTTAGGATCGCGCTAAACACAATCCAAGAGTGTTCAGGGCTGAGGATATCTGTAAATTCTATTAATGTGGCATTACCTCTACAATATTCGTAGCTATGTCGTTATCTACATCGTTATTAGGAAATCTATTTCCGGATGGTTTTATGGTTAGAAACATGTCCATAAGTCGAGAGAACTGAATAGGTTGTAGTACTTGTACAAAGATGTTCCCAAGAATTACTAATTTTACCTTGTGAAAGCAGACGGATATTATCTAGTACACCAAACTTGGGATTATATAGTATACAAAACTTGGGATTATCTAGTATACAAAACTTGGGATTATATAGTATACAAAACTTGGGATTATCTAGTATACAAAACTTGGAATTATCTAGCATACCAAACTTGGGATTATCGAGTTTACCACACTTGAAATTATCTACTAAACCAAACTTGGGGGTTATCTAGTATATCAAACATGAGACTATATAGAGAATTCAGAGGGACGTTGCCTTGAATACCCAAAAGAGCATTATCAAATTCCTAGCATGGAATTATTTTGTATTCCCAGAAGCTTGACTAATTAGTTTACCAATTGAGTAATTACATAGCAGTTGCAATAGGTTATTACCTAGTAATCCCACTTATACAAAGTGTTGGATTATCTAGTATACCCATCTGGGATCATCTGTTATGCCTAGAGGGTGATTATCTGTTGTACCTAGGGAGTAATTGTGTATGTACTCACCTAGTACTCACCTAGTTGTGCTTGCGTGAGTTGAGCTTTGGCTCTTTGGTCCCGACTCTCACCTGTCAATCAACTGATGTACTGGTTCCTGAGCATACTGGGCACTATCATATCTACACTTGAAACTGTGTATGTAGTCTGCCTCCACTACATCATATTCCTTATGCATTCCACATGTCAACTTCTCTGACACTAAAAAAATTCTTTCTAATGTCTCTATGACTGATTTGGGCACTCACTTTCCACCTGTTGTGTGTGTTTTTGTGTATGTGCGTGAGCGTGCTTACATGTGTGTACCTCTTACACCCTGCGCCCGATTATCATTATAAACCAGCGACTGTGGTGACTGTGTGGTCGAAAGTTCACCTGTATCGTGATGGATAACTATAACGAATACTTATTATTATTATTTTGAATTTGGACAAACCGGAAAATATTTTTTGTATTTACGTTGCTAATAAGACATAACCAAACCATCCTAGGCCTAATAAACGCTATCTGAGGCCTAATTTAGTAAATATGTTTTTTTTTAAGGCGTAAGTATATTTGTTTTGTTTTTACTTTTAGTTTGTCCGGACCATAATAAAATTTGTCCAAAAAAAGTGGCCTACTGGGGCTCCATTACAATATATTGGTACGATCCAACATATTGTTACAAAAAGTACAAAAATTATGGGAAGATGGATTGTGTACGCAAAAGGGTATTCATTGCCTTTTGTCTTAGTATTCTTTTAATTTAATTGTATGTAAGTCTTTTGGAACCCTTCTTTGTATCAAATTTTCGAATCTTTGCATCGAATTCGAACATCTTTTATGTCTTTGGATAGGCTTAAAACCTTCTGTATCGGCTTAAATCATATTTGCATTACCTGAACTGCCTTTGTATCGACAGTAAACATATCTGCATGAGATTGAAACATGTATGTATTGACTTTATATCTATGAATCAAAGTTAAACATCTTGAATTGGCTTGATACATCTTTGTATCGGCTCGATTTCTCTGTGTATCGACTTGAGACTGTTGTGAATCGACTTGAAATAGCCAGTAGCGGGGCTTCTGGCCTTCTCTAGCTGATAGAATTTAAGGCCTTCTTAACTTTCTTCTCCGGGCTGATAGGCGTTAAAGCCTCTCAAACTCTGTTCGGCTTAAGCCCAACACAGGTTGAACTAAAACGCACGGTTAAGCCCAACAGAAGTTGCCGGATTATAACCCCATCAAAGTCTGATGGGAGATAAACCCAACATACATTTATAGGCCTTAAGCCAAACAGTCAATTAGTCCAACAAAGATTGATAAGCCTGAAGCCTAGGGTAATAGGGTTTAATCCCAACACCAAACTTACCTACGATACTTAGTGTGATAAATCCTAATTTTGTACATATCCAAAAGCAAAAGATTGATTTTTTGGTATCACTGCTACAAAAGTTTTATAAATTATAGGACATTTCTAGCATTGATACCAACTATTAAATTTTTTTGCTTTGGGATGTGTAAATACTTTACCTTTATCATAATAAGTATCGTAGATTAGTTTCGTGTTGGGATTAAAGGTCCAGGACCTATTGATATTAAAAATCTCTCCTCGGCAATTTCCAGGTTTTTATTTCTTAATCTTTTTTGCTTGCTGGAAGGTCACGTAAGTGCGTATTCTAGCTGAAAGACGAAGAAAGAACTTTTACAGAAATAACGGCAATATTATGAGAGATATGCACTTAATTTTTAATTGGCCATGTGTGTGTATAAAATATATATATATATATATATATATATATATATATATATATATATATATATATATATATATGTCGTACCTAGTAGCCAGAATACACTTCTCGGCCTACTATGCAAGGCCCGATTTGCCTAGTAAGCCAAGTTTTCATGAATTAATTGTTTTTCGACTACCTAACCTAACCTAACTTTTTCAGCCACCTAACCTAACCTAACCTATTAAGATAGGTTAGGTTAGGTTAGGTAGGGTTGGTTAGGTTCGGTCATATATCTACGTTAATTTTAACTCCAATAAAAAAAATATACCTCATACATAATGAAATGGGTAGCTTTATCATTTCATAAGAAAAAATTAGAGGAAAATATATTAATTCAGGAAAACTTGGCTTATTAGGCAAATCTGGCCTTGCATAGTAGGCTGAGAAGTGCGTTCTGGCTACTAGGTACGTCATATATATATATATATATATATATATATATATATATATATATATATATATATATATATGATGTTGTACCTAGGAGCCAAAACGTCGTACTCGGCCTACTATGCAAGGCCCGATTTGCCTAATAAGCCAAGTTTTCCTGAATTTATATATTTTTCTATTTTTTTCTTATGAAATGATAACTCTGGCTATTTCATTATGTATTAGTTAATTCGTTTAAATTCGAGTTAAAACTAACGTAGATATATGACCGAACCTAACGATCCCTACCTAACCTAACCTATCTAAACCTAACCTAAACTAACACAACTACATCATTAATTTATAATCCTAATATAATATAATAATAATAAAAATAAAATAATTGGAAACAATTTATTGAAAATAATAAAAATCACTCGGCCTATTAGGCTAATCGGGCTTTGCACAGAAGTGCGTTCTGGCTACTAGGTACGACATTATATATATATATATATATATATATATATATATATATATATATATATATATATATATATATGCTTGAATGGTCCCCAAGCTAAGATGCATCAGAAAACTATTTATTCCTGAAAGATTCGAACCCGAACAGCCAGGGCTGGATGTCCCTTGGCGTATCGAGTACTGTTACTGCTAGGTCACACTGTACAAAACAATTGGAAGTCGTTTGACCCTTAACCCAATTCACGATATCTCTCGGTGACCATTTTGGGCACAGATACTTCTTCAAATCACTTCATCATGCTGGGGGCCACGTGAGTATCATTTGTGCGTCAAGTTTGATTGGTCCCCAAGCTAACATGCACCAGAACTGGACACGTCAGGGTGGCATGGAGTCCTGCATGTCCGTGGTCGAATCCCTCAGGGGTCAAGAGTTTTCTGATGCATGTTAGTTTGAGGACCATTCAAGCTTGACACACAAATGGTACTCACGTGGCCCCCAGCATGAAAAGTGATTGGATGAAGTATCTGTGCCCAGAATTCAATAATCTTCCAACTGAAAATGCTTTTACAATTCGTTATTGAAGATGTCCTCTCCCAATCACTTTGGTAGAGGGCTTCTTCAATAACGAATTGTAAACGCATTTTCAAGAAGAACATTATTGAATCTGCTTTAATACAGATAACAAAATCATGTAATTTAAACATTAGCAGTAGTTTGTATAATTTAGATCTATTTTTAATTGATAAGTTAAGGGACTTTGAGTGGGATCATTAGTACCCATTTATCTCAATAATGCACTATTAATATCTCGTTATCTCATTAGAGGCATTGTTTTGCACCTCACCTCGTTCCTGCCTATATATATCCACACCACTAAACTGTAAATCCATCCTTCTAAAGATGTATTATTAAATATGAAAGTACTTAAGGAAATTCATGTCTTCATCCTTCGTTCGTAGTCTAACACATATATATGTCTACTGACAGTTTAATTAAAGATGTGTAAGACCTCCGGAGCTATGAACGAAATCCAGAGAACTTACATTAATGAGAATGTCTACTACGTGTTCTGTACTTTATCAAGTTTCTGAGGGGACGAGTCGTCCCTTAGACAGGATGATGGAGAGGTCACTCTCGCCCTCAAATGATCCGGTTTCTTCACGGATGAAGTGAAATGAGAATGAATTTAAGGAGCTGATGAGGCTCTTTGTTAGTAAGGATGTTTTTGGAGCGTCGTCAGGTCTCATAGGAGAGACTGTCAGCCGAGCCTTGATGGTGATAAGTCGATGGGCTTGAAGTTAGTTTCCCCCTTAACGTTTAGTTAAGATGTTGTGGATCAACATCATAACTAACTCACATCACATCCTAAAGCATTCCATTTGTTAACTACTCTGACACTAAAAAAAAAACACGTAAACATTAAAACAACACTAAAGATGTTGTTCTACAACATCTTATGTGCTTGCTACCAGATGCAGAATAAAATCTCAATTGCTTCTCTGTTATCCGAATTGTGGGTGAGAAAGTCTTGCTGTGGAGTGATTAGGATTAAGACTTCCGGATGTTTTAATCCATGAAAGTAGTAGAGGTAATGTTGAGGTAAAAGGGCTAAGTCAGTTTGACTATATAGCATAAGGAGGGACATTAGTATAGTGCAGGAAACACAGAAATCACAATAGCGTGATGCATCAAATGAACAAATGCTCAAGGGTCGTGACGAGAATTCGAACCTACATCCGGGAGCATCCCAGACGCTCATAAATATATGGTTTATTTGTTAAAAGAGACGGAAACTATTCAGTTTATATATATATATATATATATATATATATATATATATATATATATATATATATATATATATATATATAAACGACAGTTTACACAAACTGGATAAAGCAGCATCACAAGATGATTCTGATGCCAGGGGCTGTCGCGGCGCTTCTTGGGCATGTGGAAGATATACAGCCGTGTTTGCTCAGTCTGTCTTTAAATATCTCTCCCGGCTGACGTCTCCTTTGATCGCTGGATAGGGTATCAGTCAATAAATTCATCAACATGATCTAAGCCACATGCTAATGAGGTTATTAACAAAACTAATTTTTATGGCACAGAGATAACAGACTAGATCTAGATTTTCACCCCCCGGTCCATTGAAAATGATGCAATTGTAAACGAAGGATATCCAGATCCGAAACGTCGACTGCTTTTAATTGGCAGAAAGCCGGGATTGGCATAGCAAGAGATGCTTCCTTAACCACTATCAGAATATTCTTTATGATCGCGGATACAGACGATGCATTTTTTTTTCAATCAGAAACATGTAAATACAGAAGCAGGATTATATATGGCCCTCAATCGCACGTCTAAAATTAACGCAGCACTACTGGATAACATTCTAACATTTCAGAACGTTGATGCATTCCAAATACTTGGAATCGTCCACATTACAATGATGTTAAGAGGAGCCACAATTACATATTGAACCGTTAAGCTCAAGCGGTGAAAAAACTCTTGTTGTGGAATATTTGGTTAAATGTCAGGCATCGATGAGAGAAATATTCTTGGGATTATTGAAAATTAAGTTGAATATGAGTTCCCAGAGTGGTCGACAAATGCAATCAAATCTAATTAGCGGACTCCGAATGATTTATCGTGTTTAAGACAGCCAATTTGAGGTGCGGATGTTAAGTGACTGGGATTAGGAAACATTGATAAATATAATATGCGATACTATAAACCGGAGTTCGGCAATATGGGACTGTGATATTTGTTTCTTTTAATGTAAGTAGGCGATAATATGAGCCACTATCAATCAGTTCTACAGGTAAAATATGAAGTAGTGTCAGGGCTTAACCTAGCTGTTGTCCTTGTAATCAGCGTACATATTAACATTAAATATTGTCCACCCAGGCGTCGAGGCAAGTCCCAATGGTAACGGAAGTCTGTGCATATTATGTAGTTAGTGACAAGTTATGAGGTTAGTGGCAAGTTATGTATTCATTGGTGCGGGTGGTGGGTGTTGTGGTATGTTTAGAAGGTTGTCAGCGTTCATGCGTCTCTGTATTGTGTTGGTGGGGAATGTAGTGTGGTGCGGCATAAGTGGTTACTCTGTGTATCTGTTGGCCAGGTGTTTCAGTATATGTTTATAGGTGCGTGTTGGCCCTGAGGTGCAGGGTCTCATTCGTGATGAAGTCGTCACATCGGTGTTGCATATCCATCTCAGAGTTTTGTTTTGTTTGTGTTGGCTGCAAGTATTAGGGCTATTGATGCGTATGTTATAAGAGGGTGGATTAGGGCTTCGTGTAGGTGTATCTTGGTGGGGGGGGGATTGTTCGAGTCTATATAGACTGCGTAAGGATTGTGTTGCTTGTGTGTGTTTTCTTGCTATGTGAGTATATATCCGAAAGTTCTTGTCGAGGCTCAGGCCGAGTATTGTAGTGTGTTCTTGTGACTGGTATAAATGTGGAGGCTGGTGATTATGTGGAGATTGTTGACTAAACCACACACTAGAAAGTGAAGGGACGGACCGAAACGTCGTCGTCCCTTCACTTTCCAGTATGTGTGGTTTGGGCCAAATATTTCAGTCACGTTATTGTGACTCCTTGTCTGCATATGAGGAGACGGACTGGTATTGTGTTGGCGCGTTTATTGTATAAGAAATATGCGATGTTGGATTTTGTGGGGTTTGTTTGTATTCTCCAGACGTATTCCCATGTTGTTATGTTGTTGATTTCACGTTGTGTAAGGCGTGAGAGGTTCGTCAGTGCCTTGTGTGGTTATTCATTGAGACCTGTCGTCAGCTAAGCACAGCATAAGATATTTAGGGTGGAGCGGATCTTGTAAGCGTTTATGTATAGGATGTAGAGAGTTGGTGCAAGAACGGAAGCTTTGTGGGACCCCCGGGTGGAGAGGGAAGTAGTCAGAGTGGAGGTTTTGGAAGCGTATCCTCAGCTGTCGGTCATCCAAGTAGTTACAAAGTAGTTTTTTAGTAGATAAGTCAAAGTTGTTGTTGCTCAGTTTGCATTTGAGTCCCTCGTGCTATTCGACGTCTTTCGTAACTAGCAATGTTTAACGTCGTTCTTTGTAACTGACTTGTATGCTGGTTGTATGTAGGAGCTTTATAAAGAAGGGCTTTATAATATTGGGTTTCTAGAAATATAGCCCCTATTACATAGAGGCTCGATGATATAGGACTTATATAACTTGAGGCTCTAATATTGGGTTAACAATATGGAGCTCTATAATATAAGAGCTCTATAATATAGGGGCTCCTTTATTTAGGGGCTATAAAACATGGGGAGTTATAACAGGGGAGTACTATAATAAGAGGAGCAATAATCAATTCAATTCTTTATTATGCACCCCATACCCATTCCGTGGGGGGTGGTGGAAAGGGTTACAGTGGCTAACATAATGGTTTCAGGAACTGAACCTCTTAGTTCCCTTAGCTAAGCAGTGACAATCTTGTGTAACTAGTTACACAATTGTTAACGTTACATTCACATGTACACGTATATATACATCCATGTACACATATACATATACATTTCAATAATCTGTTTATATCACAAGTGATTGAACAAGAAGGTCACAACAGTCACTATACAAGACACTTTACATCTATGGTGAGTCACACAGTTACTAGTCTTGCTCCACACCCACCCAACTGGGCGGCAGCTTTATAGTCATGTGCAGGCTACCGGAAGCAAATTTTTGATACTTCGCTAAGATTCTTGGCAGTTCATCGTTATGAATGAAGTACTTACACATTTCTTGGACTCCATTGATGGTGTTGTCTCTGAATTACGCGATTTTTTCACATTCCATTATATAATGACGCAAAGTATGCGAATAGTTCTGTTGACAGAGTTTACATTTAGTCAAATCTACTTCAGCAGATGTTTTAAACTGCCAGAGGTACTTGTACTCGAGCCTAAGCCTTTCAGTTAAAAAACCTAGAAGTATGCTAACCTTATTGGATGACCCATATGCGTAATAATGTATTGCTTATTGATAGATTTGTTTGATAAATTCCTGGTGATGGGTACTAAATATTGGTGATGGGTACTAAATATTGGTGATTGGTACAAAATATTGGTGATGGGTACTAAATATTGGTGATGGGTACAAAGGACTGGTGATGTGACCGTCGAGCGTCGACCATCACGAAGCGAGACCGTCGCTCTACCGTCCAGCCCAAGTAGTTTGGTTAAAAGAGTGGAAGATAGTCAATATACAAGTGAATGTTTTTTAACTGGTATTTTTTATACGTCTTCCAGGTACGTGAGGCAGCCCCAGCCATACACTACACTCATCCTTGAGTCTACACCAGCAGACATGGCTATCACTGGTGAGTACTCTGACGTCTCTCTAGTGTTGGGGATAGTGTATGAGGTGATGAGTAGTGTGTGGGTAGAGATGGGGAGGTTGTGTTGGGGAATTAGGGAGGCTGTGTAAGGGGTAGATTAGGCGGGTGTGTGTGGGAGGATATTATTGGTACCCTCAAGAATATCAATCAAGCTTTAGTATGATAGTTACGGTGTGCATTAATAATACATTGATGGTGGGAGATCAACCCGTCCTCTTAAAAATAACGTCGCTTTTCGCTCGTATGCGCGCTATGGCCAAACATGGACATAATTTGAAATGAAATCGGCTCACGAAATTGATGTACTGTTCCGTTTTCTGTTTGAGTCCTCTGGCTTAGGCTGTAAAGTTAGGAGAGGAAACATTCAATTAACGGTTTTCATGACGTTTTGAAACCTTAGGAGAATTTCCTGCCCTCCGAACCTACTAGAGGACCCTTAACTTGATGTTTTGGGAAAAAATTATTTAAATTATTTTTCATTTTCAAAATACTTCCATTTTCGTCCATTCGGGTAAACGCCCAAATTCAGAGGTAATTTGTTAGAGGACAGGTTGGGGAGATAAGGGAAGGGTATTTGTGCAGAGAGAACAGTTAGTTGTGTGTAGGGGGAGGAGACACAGGGTTTGGGGGATGGGGAAGGATAGGACGTGAAGAAGGGTGTATTGAGGGTAGTTCCAGTGATGGGGGAGGTGACAGGTAGGCTGGGTGTGAAGAGACACAGGATGGGTGTGTAGGGGAGACTTGAGGTCTGCCGGGTACCCAATCAAGTATGTGAGTATGTGCGTGTGTGTGTGTATATATAATTGGTCGACCTCCTTTTACTTTTAATATACCTAAATAATAATAACTCCAACTGCAACAAGAATTTTCTGCACTGCTCTCTGGAAAAATTCTGCTGAGTACAAAAGAGAAGTTTTATCAGACTATAAGTCTTATATAATGTAGGAAAGTAAGCCAGACTTTTGTCAGACACTTACGCTTGTACAGTTCCGCAGAGTTAATGTGACTTTGATCGGACCCCTCAGCCTTAAACATTGCTGTAGACTAGGCAATAATTTTATCAAACTCTCAGACCTTGTTCAGTGCTGCACACGTAATAAGGGTTTTGATTGTACACTCAAGAAAGTCATTCCTGATCTGGACTAATGTTATACTCTTTGAAATTCAACACGTTGTCAACACGGCCAAGAAAAGGTGAAATTATGTTCACACTGCTCAAACAGGTCATCGGGTGTCCTCTGGTCGTTGAAGACCGCAGACACACGACCCCATCTTGTCTCTGTCGCAGGTTTAGACCGGGACGCATTGCAGGTTTATACAGAGATATGGTACAGGGACAGGTGGAGTTATATCTGTGAAATACATTGCAAGGTAGCATTGTGCAGTCTCTCGCACGCGTTCACACACACACACACACACACACACACACACACACACACACACACACACACACACACACATAATGCGGCCCCAGCATGGAGCCCGTATGCTACTAGACTAGTCCCAGAACTAAGAGGCATGAGTTATGAGGAAAGGCTGCGGGAAATGCACCTTACGACACTGGAAGACAGAAGAGTAAGGGGGGACATGATCACAACCTACAAAATCCTCAGAGGAATCGACCAGGTAAACAAGGATGAACTATTCAACACTGGTGGGACGCGAACAAGGGGACACAGGTGGAAGCTGAGTACCCAAATGAGCCACAGAGACGTTAGAGAGAACTTTTTCAGTGTCAGGGTAGTTAGTAAATGGAATGCATTAGGAAGTGATATGGTGGAGGCTGACTCCATACACAGTTTCAAATGTAGATATGATAGAGCCCAATAGGCTCAGGAATCTGTACACCAGTTGATTGACGGTTGAGAGGCGGGACCAAAGAGCCAGAGCTCAACCCCCGCAAGCACAATTAGGTGAGTACACATATGCGCGCACGCACACACACACACACAAACACAAACATACACACACAAACATACACACAAACACAAACATACACACACACACAAACACACACAGTGTCAGGTGGCCAGTGTCCTTGACTTGTATACCATGCAAGGTGATGGAGAAGATCGTGAGAAAAAACCTGGTAACACATCTGGAGAGAAGGGACTTCGTGACAAATCGCCAACATGGATTCAGGGAGGGTAAATCTTGCCTTACAGGCTTGATAGAATTCTACGATCAGGTGACACAGATTAAGCAAGAAAGAGAGGGCTGGGCGGACTGCATTTTCTTGGATTGTCGGAAAGCCTTTGACACAGTACCGCATAAGAGGCTGGTACATAAGCTGGAGAGACAGGCAGGTGTAGCTGGTAAGGTGCTCCAGTGGATAAGGGAGTATCTAAGCAATAGGAAGCAGAGAGTTACGGTGAGGGGTGAGACCTCCGATTGGCGTGAAGTCACCAGTGGAGTCCCACAGGGCTCTGTACTCGGTCCTATCTTGTTTCTGATATATGTAAATGATCTCCCGGAGGGTATCGATTCATTTCTCTCAATGTTTGCGGACGATGCTAAAATTATGAGAAGGATTAAAACAGAAGAGGACTGTTTGAGGCTTCAAGAAGACCTAGACAAGCTGAAGGAATGGTCGAACAAATGGTTGTTAGAGTTTAACCCAACCAAATGTAATGTAATGAAGATAGGTGTAGGGAGCAGGAGGCCAGATACAAGGTATCATCTGGGAGAGGAAATTCTTCAGGAGTCAGAGAAGGAAAAAGACTTGGGGGTTGATATCACGCTAGACCTGTCTCCTGCAGCACATATCAAGCGGATAACATCAGCGGCATATGCCAGGCTGGCCAACATACGAACGGCATTCAGAAACTTGTGTAAAGAATCATTCAGAACTTTGTATACCACATATGTCAGGCCAATCCTGGAGTATGCAGCCCCAGCATGGAGTCCATATCTAGTCAAGGATAAGACTAAACTGGAAAAGGTTCAAAGGTTTGCCACCAGACTAGTACCCGAGCTGAGAGGTATGAGCTACGAGGAGAGACTACGGGAATTAAACCTCACTTCGCTGGAAGACAGAAGAGTTAGGGGGGACATGATCACCACATTCAAGATTCTGAAGGGGATTGATAGGGTAGATAAAGACAGTCTATTTAACACAAGGGGAACACGCACAAGGGGACACAGGTGGAAACTGAGTGCCCAAATGAGCCACAGAGATATTAGAAAGAACTTTTTTAGTGTCAGAGTGGTTGACAAATGGAATGCATTAGGGGGTGATGTGGTGGAGGCTGACTCCATACACAGTTTCAAGTGTAGATATGACAGAGCCCGATAGGCTCAGGAATCTGTACACCTGTTGATTGACGGTTGAGAGGCGGGACCAAAGAGCCAGAGCTCAACCCCCGCAAACACAACTAGGTGAGTACAACTAGGTGAGTACACACACACACACACACACACACACACACACACACACACACACACACACACACACACACACACACACACACACACACAGAGTACCCACATTAGCCACAGAAACGTTAGAAGGAACTTTTTCAGTGTCAGAGTAGTTAACGGATGAAATGCATTAGGCAGTGATGTGGTGGAGGCTGACTCCATACACAGTTTCAAGTGTAGATATGATAGAGCCCAGTAGGCTCAGGAATCTGTACACCAGTTGATTGACAGTTGAGAGGCGGTACCAAAGAGCCAAAGCTCAACCCCCGCAATCACAAATAGGTGAGTACACACCGGAAAAAAACGGAACTGAGAGTAATGAGTTACGAGGAAAGGCTAAGGGAGCTGAACCTCACAACCCTGGAAGACAGAAGAGTAGGGGAGACATGATAACCACCTACAAAATTCTCAGGGGAATTGACAGGGTGGACAAAGACAAACCCTTTCGTACGGGCGGGATACGAACAAGGGGACACAGGTGGAAACGCAATACCCAAATGAGACACAGAGACATTAGAAAGAATTTTTTCAGTGTCAGAGTAATTAACAGATGGAATGCATTAGGCAGTGATGTGGTGGAGGCTGACTCCATACACAGTTTTAAATGTAAATATGATAGAGCCCAATTAGCTCAGCAACCTGTACATCAGTTGATTGACAGTTGAGAGGCGGGACCAAAGAGCCAGAGCTCAACCCTCGCAAGCACAACTCGGTAAGTACATCTAGGTAAGCACACACTCCACGGGATCAGATGTAGATCAGGTCTTTCTATGGGCTACAAAAAATAATATGGTGTGGGGGGAATAAGTTGGTTACCGAAAAGTTGTTCAATGTCAACCAATATTTTTTGACTAGTTGAATATGAAAAGGGCTGCAATTGTTCCAAGTTTCAGTACTTCAGCGTAAATAGAAACGGAGATTTTTTTTCAACGGTTTTTTACACATTTTTAAGTCTGAATAAATAAACACACGTTTGAGATATAATTATTCTGTGAAACTTTTCTAACACATCAGCATATAATAACGGATGTGTAGATAGATAATTTCCAAAACATCTTTAGTTTTCCTGATACAAATTTTCTAAGTTCCCCCCAAAATTATGCAAATATGGCACGTTTATTGCTATTATAAAATCAATAAATGAACTTAGAGAGAAAAAAGCTATCTCCAACATTTAGAGACATGCACTCTACATATACTCCATATACTGTGCAAGTTTCATGTAAATTGAATAAAAAATGAAAAAGTTATTTGAACATTTATGTTAATTAAAAAAAAGGAAATAAAGTCTAAGGTTCTAAAATCTGTGGCTGATGTTGACATCAACCAATTTTCTCCAAAATTAGCACCCTTACAGATAGGCTTACGTGCAGTCAGGTATATAACTTTCATGCAAACCGTCCGATGAAAAAAAAAATAAAAAAATATATATATATTTTTTTTAACTTAAACTTTTTTCCAATTAAACTAATTATAATATTTGTTTAATATATGCTATTGTGATAGCAACGACTCATAGATATGATTTTAGTTGACACTTTTGTTTGATAATCGTTTTTGACCATTTTTGGAATAATTTTGACACCTACTTCAATATTTTTTTCCTCCCTTCCTATTTATGCTACGATGCTGAGACTTGGACCAGATGAAACACTTTTCATAAACAACTTACCAAAAAAGTTTGATTGAAATGGCACGAGTTTTCATTTATTGCAGTTTTGGGCAAATTAGAACCTATTGCCCCCTTAACGAAGATAAATTCCAGCTCATGCGCTACGGAAAAAATGAAAATATAAAAACGGAAACCACGTACAAAACTCAGGCAATTCATAACATAGAACGAAAAGGCAATGTAAAGGATCTGGGTGTACTCGTGTCGGAAGACCTTACCTTTAAAGAACACAATAAAGTAGCCGTCACAACTGCAAGAAAAATGACAGGTTGGATAACAAGAACTTTTCACACTAGAGATGCTGTACCGATGATGATACTTTTCAAGACGCTTGCGCTCTCTAGAGTGGAGTACTGCTGCACAATGACAGCACCTTTCAAAGCTGGAGAAATTGCTGACCTGGAGAGCGTGCAGAGATTCTTTACTGCTAGAATCCACTCACTAAAACATCTAAACTATTAGGACCGACTAAAGAGCCTAAATCTGTATTTCCTTGAGCGCAGGCGGGAGAGATACATAATAATCTATACGTGGAAAATAATAAAGGGGCTGGTCCCAAACCTGCACACAGAAATAACATCACATGAGACCAGAAGGCATGGCAGGATGTGCAGAATACCCCCGTTGAAGAGCAGAGGTGCAACAGGTACTCTGAGAGAGAACTCTATCAACATCAGAGGCCCGAGACTGTTCAACACGCTTCCACTACACATAAGGAGCATAACTGGCCGACCCCTCACAGTGTTCATGAGATAACTTGAGAAACACCTCCAAAGGATACCTGATCAACCAGACTGTGACTCATACGTCAGACTGCGAGCAGCTGCGTCCAACAGCCTGGTTGATCAGTCCAGTAACCAGAAGGCCTGGTCGACGACCGGGCCGCGGAGACGCTAAACCCCGGAAGCTCCTCAAGGTAAAGTAGGACCTCACGGCTGAGTTGACAGCGCTCTTGGGTCAAAGTCCTAAGGGGCGGGGTTCGATCCCCGGCAGAGGCAAAAACAAATGTTCCGAGTTACTTTCACCCTGACACATTACCTGCTCACTCCCAGAGATCCGGATGCTCCAGATCACCAACCACCCTCCACATCACCAAGCACCCTCCACATCACCAAGCACCCTCCACATCACCAAGCACCCTCCACATCACCAAGCACCCTCCACATCTCCAAGCACCCTCCACATCACCAAGCACCCTCCACATCACCAAGCACCCTCCACATCACCAAGCACCCTCCACATCACCAAGCACCCTCCACATCACCAAGCACCCTCCACATCACCAAGCACCCTCCACGTCACCAAGCACCCTCCACGTCACCAAGCACCCTCCACGTCACCAAGCACCCTCCACGTCACCAAGCACCCTCCACGTCACCAAGCACCCTCCACGTCACCAAGCACCCTCCACGTCACCAAGCACCCTCCACGTCACCAAGCACCCTCCACGTCACCAAGCACCCTCCACGTCACCAAGCACCCTCCACGTCACCAAGCACCCTCCACGTCACCAAGCACCCTCCACGTCACCAAGCACCCTCCACGTCACCAAGCACCCTCCACGTCACCAAGCACCCTCCACGTCACCAAGCACCCTCCACGTCACCAAGCACCCTCCACGTCACCAAGCACCCTCCACATCACCAAGCACCCTCCACATCACCAAGCACCCTCCACATCACCAAGCACCCTCCACATCACCAAGCACCCTCCACATCACCAAGCACCCTCCACATCACCAAGCACCCTCCACATCACCAAGCACCCTTCACTTTCGTTGTCTCCTACATATCTTCAGTTTAAGTGAAGACTACACAGAAAACACACATGCTACCAACTCTTCCATTCCTTTCTCTGCACTTGTCTTCTCACCTCTTCCCTCTTCCCCTTACTACCCCCTTTCTCTTTCTTACTTTCTTTCCCTGATCTCTCTTCCTCCCTTCTCCATTTCTCCCCCTCTCCCCACCCTCACCCAGGGGGGAGGAAGTGTGTGCTATTCTTCCTGGGGAAACTCTCCTGAACCACAGCATCCGGATCTCTGGGAGTGAGCAGGTAGTGTTGGTCTCAAGAGTGACCGGAGCGCCACCATGAGGATCCTTCACGTCACTCTTTAGTGAAACTACTCACTAGAGAGACCGCTTTCTCTCCTACTTCCTCTTCTCGAGGAAGGATTGAGCCTGCGAAACCTCCGCTAGAAGTTTTTCTTTACTCCCTCCGAATGACATTCAGTTTCTCGTATTTCGAAACAAGGCGATTACTGTAATAGTATTGAAAATAACTGGATTGACAGTGTCCATACACAAGTTATTTTAAGGCACTTCCAGTCAATAATCATAAAGATCGTCATAGTAGTTACCAACGTGCCAGTACGAATGAGTCTGTTAAACGCCTGAGATGAACGTTCTTTCTAAAACAGAACAGTAGAGTGAAAAGAAAATGGAAAAGGGAGACTTTAAGATGAAAATGGGAGGACGACGGGGCGGGGAAGGTCGCACAATAGTTGGAATCTCTCGCTGAAAAGAAAGTCATGTTCTGGAAAAAGATTTCTCTCGATTTTGCTGTCGTTACTTTCCCATGGCAGACAGGGTGGCATAGACAAGATTTTTGGTGTTTTTGTTTATGAACACCTTGAGTTGAGGACAGCAGCTCTTGAATGCCCCAGACTCCCAGTTAGGATATCAAACCCGTCCCCTTCAAATTAAGTCGCTTTTCGTTCGCATTTATCGCCAAAATCAGACGTTATTTGTAAGAGGACAGGTTGAGGATATCAGCCTACCACGTCATCTGCGTGTTTGTGTGTTTGTGTCATGCAGCTCGCCAAACAACTCGCTATAAATAATACCCAAAACAACTCGGTGCACTATTAATACAAATGGACACACTAACACCGTCATTACTCCCTGTTGTAAATTATTGGTCGTCATACATAGCGACATCTAACGGGCGCACCGACTCATATTCCCGAGTTAAAAATACAAAACTTTGGCTCCAGCACGCCCCAACATCCACGCTGTATCCGCATTCGCTGTAATTAGCGCTCTACTCAATTTGTTATGACGTTTCATTATTTGGCGATTTTGAACTATCTCGTGAAATACGCCATTTTCCAGTTTTCACTCTGTGATGATTCCCACTGTTTCCTATTTACACTCATTCCTATTTCCACTTATTCCTATTTATACTGATTCATATTTACGTTGATTCCTATTTACTCTGATTCCTGCCCAGCACATATTCGACAACCGGGACATGTAAATATAATAGGGAGTGCATTAACTATTGACCGAACGTACAATAATGTACTGATGTACACTTACAGCACAAAAAAACGATTTTACTTATGATTTTGTAGAGTGTTCGAGAAGGAAGAAAACATGCAAACCACAATTTTTCTAGGCCTAGTAGTATATATAAATTAGGTCTTCTACAGCATTTAGTAGGCCTTGGATTGCTTTTATAGGCCTTGGACAGATTGCATGGGTTAGTTACTGTTTCACATTTTGCCCTGTCATTTGGGGTATACCACTAGTACAAAATGTGAACTGATTTGTTTTCGTATACCAGTTTATTTATTTACGTTATGTTGATTTAAGTACTAAAATATTTTTGAGGATTAGTTTGATTTGGCTATCTGTTGAGCAGTATTGATCACTATTGATGACTTATGATCACTATAATGCTATGATGACTATTGTGATCACTATAATGCTATGATGACTATTGTGATCACTATAATGCTATGACGACTATTGTGATCACTATAATGCTATGACGACTATTGTGATCACTATAATGCTATGATGACTATTTTGATCATTATAATGCTATGATGACTATTGTGATCACTATAATGCTATGATGACTATTATGATCACTATATTGCTATGAGTCCCAATATGTGACTTTTGTTATGCATTCAATCCTGCGACACAACTGTTCTAACTTGCCGTGCAGTGAAAGTTTTCACAAGTTTTCTGTAAAATCTCATCTCATTTTGCAATACATATTTATTAAGTGATAATTTTAATTTTTCAGTAACACCCTTTATATAACAATACCATTGTCCAACAATTGCCAGATATGCAAAAATACTAACCCTCAGCTATTACCACTAGACGCATATTACATTTATATAGGCCTATACAGCAATATCCACTATGCCACTTTTGTAATAGTAACAACTATGCAAGAATACTAATTAGGTGCTTGTAACAATGCTCACTAGAACAAAGGTCCTATACACATTTGGTCTATACAATAATACCCACTAAGACTGTGAAACTATACATTCAACAATATTAACTATGACTATTCACTAATACCTACCACGACTATGCAAAACCACCCACTATGCAGATATACCAAATAGGAAACAAAAAACACTATTCTGCAACAATACCTTGCAGCAATATCCATTATTCATTAATGTTCACTCTACAATAATGTCCAATTAGTAATGTTATCTACCTGTTTAATTAATGGTGATGCCCTACAGTGGCTTCTGTTGAACTTTCCACTGAGTACACTTTCACGTCATCAAAATGATTCAACTGTAAGCGTTTTCGTCATATAAACATCAGCTTCCGATAATTCTCAGATTACTCTCCATGTCTCAAGCGAGTCCAGCTTGCAGTTTCTGATTTTCTTTTTCGTAATATCTGTGAGAAGTAAATCCCCCATTGCGATTTTGTCAACGATAAATTACCTTCCCCATGCATAGTGTCTGTTTATAATATATTATAGCCTAATGATTCTCACTCAAAATTCCTTGTGGTTTGTGATGGGCTTAAAGAAAGTCAGCTCAGAATACGCCTCTTCGTGTTTTCCCCTTGAATCCATTATCAGTCTCTTTATCCTTCATATTCCTTTATACTCAATAATGCATAGAAATCTCTGCAGGACTATAATAACCCAGTTCAATCCATCTCAATTCCTCAAAATCCTAACCAGTTCTTCGCATCGCCTGAATTCAATCATTTCAGTCAGCAACAATCTCTCTCATAACTCTTTACATACACACAATCTCTTACCCAATCCTTTATAGTTTCTTACGGACGCTGTTTCTCAACCTCACATTACCGCATTTAGTATCTCCAATAATCAATTACTCGGTCCTAAAAAAATCTCACATAATTCTCTTCAGTTTCTATCTCATAATCTCTCTAAAATTGCTTTAAATCCCTGATGCCCCCATAATCTCAAAATCCCTCGACACAATTTACAATCTCCCAGATCCAAGTAATCCCTCACAATTGCTCTCAAACCACCATAATCCTTCTTCCCCCTCTCCCCCCCTCCCGGATTTCCAATCCCAGCCAATAACCAGCGTGACGACCCGGATGTAAACACCTCCAAAAATCCATTACTCCGGATTGCCTTTTGGCACTAATATTTGGTTGCTGCGGTTGGGGTACAGTGGGAATGGGAGGAGGAAGGGTAGGGGGAGGAAGGAAAGAACAGGAGGAATGGTTGGGGGGAAGGAGAGGGGAGAAGGAAGGGTAGGGGGAAGGATTGGGGAAGAGGAAGGGTAGGGGAGGAAGGAGAGGGGAGGAGGATTTTGTTATTATTATTATTATTTTCTACCACAGACGTGGCCACATATTTATAATGCTAATCAGCATTTATACATTTTCTTCTGTCCTCCATGGACAGGGTGAGAGATCTGTTAAACATATAATTCAGGGATTTATTGAACAATCAACCACAGATGATGATTGTAGTGCTTTTAAAATGCTAAACTAACCTACACACATAAATACACAGATTTACGTGTCTTGCATAAACAGTGTTTGAGGTGTCTTTTTACATAGTGCCATTAATGTGCGTTTACAAAGGAGAAATGCAATTCTGGCCAGCTTCCACATAACCTCTATACAAATACACACACATACACATATTACACATATACCTACATATATTTACATATATATATACATACACCAATGTCTCTCTTACTTTGACAGGGTAAGATAGCTTCTATAGAAACTAGTGTGATATTAAACACTTAACCACTGAAGGTGATGAAGATGCTTTTACAAGCTCAGGTTATAGGTACATGCATTGTATAAAAGATGTATTACATAATGTATAGGTACAATACATTGTATAACAGATGTATTACATAGTCAATCTTGGGTACAAGATCAATATATCATCAAGTGTCCCAGTACTCATATAATATTTACAGAGTTCAGCAGATCTCAGCCCAGGAGGGCGAAAGTCGGTCAATATGGGACATTCTCCGTGGTGTAGTGGTCAGACACTCGCCTGGCGTTCCGCGAGCGCTTTGTCATGGGTTCGTATCCTGGCCGGGGAGGATTTACTGGGCGCAAATCCTTAACTGTAACCTCTGTTTAACTCAACAGTAAAATGGATACCTGGTTGTAAAAACGATTCTTCGCGGCGGGGATCGTATTCCAGGGACTTGCCCGAAACGCTACGCGTACTAGAGGCTGTACAAGAATGTAACAACTCTTGTATATATTTAAAAAAAAAATCTATAATATAATGTTCCAGGGAGTGCATGTTTTCTATTTCACGAAGTTGACACATTAATTCCACATTTGGGTTTTGAGAGAGCTGCCAGATAAGTTTATATCTCAGGCGTATTCTGGCCATTATAGAACATATTTATCATAATGTTTAATGCTACAACTTTCAGGCCTTTGTGAATTTGTGAGGCCAGTGAGATTTTCATTAGATATTTGTTTACGTATTCTCTTTGTCACTGCTAATGAAACACCCATATCAATTTAAACTACTGGTTTCGTAAAGGCAGTTTTTGCAAGCATGTCAACAGTGTCATGCCTTGAGATGACATGACAGGGCAAGCATGTCAACAGTGTCAATGCCATCATCTGATGGCATCCACAGAAATTTAATTTCAAATCTGTTTACTTTAGCAGCTTAAACATTCATTCGTATATCACTGACTATTTTCTGGGAGTTACTACTATGTGCGTTCAATGCCAGGAGTGCACTCTACGAGTCACAGTATATAAGTCCACTGCCTTTGTCCTTTAAAAATTCAGTGGCAAGGTATTTGCCTGCAAGTTCGGTTTGAGTTGTACTTGCCCAGTCATTGACACGCTTCATTGCTGTATGTACGAGGGAAGATTGTGCAAATATATTACTTGCACATCCGGTACATCGTCCACCTTCTTCTACAGAACCGTCGGTATAGCACTGATACACATCGTTACCCATAACTTGGGTACTCTCGGTGATGCTTTTCAGTGTTAACTGTTTTAGTAATGTGGAGTGTACACTATATTTCTTCGGCGCATTTACAAAATCAACTGATAGATCCCAATTGTTCCATGGATTAATTGGTTGATTCATCATTAATTGAGTTGGGTACATATTTAATATTTTGACAGTGTTGGCTACCTTGTAAAACCAAAATGCATAATCAGATTTCGCTCTTCTTCTTTAGACCTATCTTGAGATTCTTGAGGTTATCTTGAGATGATTTCTGGGCTTTAGTGTCCCCGCGGCCCGGTCCTCGACCAGGCCTCCACCCCCAGGAAGCAGCCCGTGACAGCTGACTAACTCCCAGGTACCTATTTACTGCTAGGTAACAGGGGCATTCAGGGTGAAAGAAACTTTGCCCATTTGTTTCTGCCTCGTGCGGGAATCGAACCCGCGCCACAGAATTACGAGTCCTGCGCGCTATCCACCAGGCTACGAGGCCCACCACCAGGCTACGAGACCTAAGTGGAATTTATCAAATAAGAAAGTTTAGCTTGTTATTTCATGTGTTGCCGAGATCTACTCAACGCCTTCACGCCGGAAACTGTGCTAATGGACAAAAGTCTCTCACTTATGGTAGGTAATTTTGACTCTGCTCTCATAGTAACTATTCCCGTGGACTTTGGAGCCCCAAGGATGAGACGCAATAGCTTCATTTTGCGAGGTTTCAAGATATTTTAGTTCTTTGTCTGTATACCGTGTGAGATGTTGAGCATTGTAGTCAATCACAGAGCGTATAAATGATACACAGAACATTCTAGCAAGCCTCACGTTAATTCCATGAGTGACACCAACAAGGACCCGCTAGGAATATTAGGGAGGATGGAGAGTGGAGGATACCCTTCATCTTTAGGGGAAGATGAAGGGTAGGAGAAGGAGAGAGCAGGAAGAAGGGTAGTGGGTAAGGAGAGGGGAGGAGGAATGGTAGGGAGGAAGGTGATGGGAGGAGGAATGGTAGGGAAGGGGAGGGGAGAGGGAAGGGTAGGGGGAAGGAGAGGGATGGTGGGAGGGTTGCGGGAAGGAGGTGGAAGGAGGAAGGGTAGGGGGCAGGAGAGGAGAGAGGGGGAGGTGGAAGGGTAGGGGTAAGGAGGGGGAGGAGGAAGGGTTGGTGGAAGGTAGAGGGAGGAGAAAGGGTAGGGATGGGGAAAGAGAGAAGAGGAGGAATCATTGGGTTGAGGAAGGAGAAGGGAGGAGGAATGGTAGGGAATGGGAAGGAGAGAGGAGGAGAAAGGGTATGGAGAAGAAGAGTGGAGGAGGAAGAATAAGGGGGAAGGAGAAGGGACGAGGAAGGGTAGGGAAGGGGAAGGATTGGGGAGAAGAAAGAGTATGGAGAAGAAGAGTGGAGGAGGAAGGGTAGGAGGGAAAGGAGTGGGGAGGAAACAAGGTACTAGTGATGCGATTCCAGAGGTGAGAGGATGGGGTAAGCTTTAAGGAAGGGGTAAAGTAGAAAGCGAAGGCAACGTGAAAGAAAATAATGGTTAGTAAAAGGGGAAAAGGTGAGGGTTGGAGAAGGGAGTAGCACTGTACGTTCTTGGAGTACTGAGGATTTGAGGGATGTAAGGTTCTAAAGAAAGGGGAGGGTAAACATTGCAGTGAAAGGAATGAATGATTCATTCCCTCTGAAGATGTATTAATATACGAAAGTACTTAAGGAAATTCCTGTATCAATTCTTCCTCCGTGGTCTGACACTGTCACATTTTAATCACGTGTTTATTTTTCGTGATTTACACAAACACACTATATATATATATATATATATATATATATATATATATATATATATATATATATATATATATATATATATATATATATATATATATATATAATATAATATATATTTTATATATGTGTGTGTGTGTGTGTGTGTCTGTGTGTGTACTCAGTTGTACTCACCTAGTTGTGTTTGCGGGGGGTTGAACTCTGGCTCTTTAGTCCCGCCTCTCAACTGTCAGTCAACCGATGTACAGATTCCTGAGCCTACTGAGCTCTATCATATCTACATTTGAAACTATGTATGGAGTCTGCCTCCACCACATCACTGCTTAATGCATTCCATTTATTAACTACTTTGGTCACTGAAAAAGTTATTTCTAATGTCTCTGTGGCACTTTTGGGTACTACGTTTCCACCTGTGTCCCCTTGTTCGTGTTCCAATCGTGCTAAAGAGTTTCTCTTTGTCCACCCTGTCAATGCCCCTGAGAATTTTGTAGGTGGTTATTATGTCTTCCCTTACTCTTCTGTTTTCCAGGGATGTGAGGTTCAGCTCCCTTAGCCTTTCCTCGTAGCTCATACCTCTCAGTTCCGGGACAAGTCTGGTGGCATACCTTTGAATTCTCTAACTTTGTCTTATGTGTAACTAGATATGGACTTCTGGCTGGAGCTGCATACTCCAGGATGGGTCTTACATAAGTCGTATACACGGTCCTAAACGATTCCTTAAACAAGTTTCTAAAGGCAGTTCTTATGTTGGCCAACCTAGCATATGCCGCTGATGATATCCTTTTGATGTGGGCCTCTGGGGACATGTTCGATATGATATCAACCCCCAGATCTTTCTCTCTATTAGACTCTTGCAGGATATTACCTCCCAGATGGTACATTGTATTCAGCCCTTCGCCTAATTTCATTTCTTTACACTTTCCTGAGTTGATCTTTAGTAGCCATTTTCTAGACCATTCAACAAGTTGGTCCAGGTCGTCCTGTAGTCTCTGTCTATGTTCATCTGTTTTGATTCTTCTCATAATTTTTGCATCATCAGCAAACATTGAGGGGAATAGGTGTATACGCTCTGGATGGTCGTTCACATATATTAGAAACAGGTGGGTCCAAATATAGAACCCTGTGGAACCCCGCTGGAGACATCTCGTCACTCTGATACCTCCCCCCTCACACTTACTCGCTGTTTCCTGTTGCTTAGATGCCCCCTTATCCACTGGAGCACCTTACCTTTTGCTCCTGCCTGCTGCTCCAACTTTTGTAACAGCCTTTTGTGAGGTACTCTGTCAAAGGCTTTCTGACAGTCCAAGAAAGTGCAGTCTGCACACCCTTCTCTTTCTTGCCTAATTTGTGTTGCTTGGTCATATAATTCTATTAGACCTGTGAGGCACGATTTACCATTTCTGAACCAAAGCTGGTGGTGTGTTACAAAGCTGTTTCCCTCCAGAGATGCTCTACGGGATTTTTCCTCACGAAAAAGTGAGGAAAAGTCTCCTCATATAGTGCTTGGACCTCTCCTTGTTCTATTGGGAATCTCTTGTTGGGTTCTTCACACACCTCCTTGTCGTTCTCTGTGTATCTGTTCTCCCCCTTTCTCAGTTTCATCACAGTTTCACTTCACTGCTGTTTTCCTCCTCATGTGGCTGTGGAACGGTTTTGGTTGGGTCTTAGCTTTACTCGCGATGTCATTTTCATACTGTCTCTGCTTTTCTCCTCACTCTGAGGTACTCATTTCTGGCCCTCTGGTATCTCTCCCTGCTCTCTGGTGTTCTGTTCCTGTAGTTTCTCCATATTCTTTTACTCAATTGCTTCGATGCCGCACATTCCTAATTGAACCATAGATTCTTCTGTTGCTTTTCGCTTTTCTCCTTTTGGACCGGGATAAATCTATCTGCAGGTTCCTGGCATTTCTAGGTAACATAATCCATCATATCCTGTTCAATCTTTTCTCTGAGTTCTGTTTCCCATGGTATTCCCATTAGGAAGTTCCTCATCTCGTCATATTTTTCCTCTTTAGCCTTTTTATTTAGCCTTTTTCTTTTCAATCTCATCCTTGGATAGGTTATCCCTACCTCTACCAGATACTCAAATGTCAATACGCTTTGGTCACTCATTCCTATAGGGGCTTCAAATTTGACTTCCCCTATTTCTGAGTCATTCAAGGTGAATATCAGGTCGAGTCTAGCTGGTTCATCATTCCCTCTCATTCGTGTGGGTCCCCTGACATGTTGGCTCAGAAAGTTGCTTGTCACATCCAAGAGTTTAGCTCTCCATGTTTCTTCACCTCCATGTGAGTCCCAATTCTCCCAGTCTATCTTTCCATGGTTGAAATCGGCCTTGATTAAGAGTCTGGATCCATTCCTGCAGGCAACTGAAGCTGCTCTCTCTATCTAAATAGTAGCCATGTTGTTTGTGTGTGTGTGTGTGTGTGTGTGTGTGTGTGTGTGTGTGTGTGTGTGTGTGTGTGTGTGTGTGTGTGTGTGTGTACGCGCGCGTAAATGATATTGTATTATATAAGCTACTTAATTCTGCCTACATAAGATGAGCTTCGTGATCCCTCGCCTTGAATGTATAATAGATTATTAATGGCCAGAAGGGAAACGGAATTGTTCAGTGTTGCCAATATGATCCTGATTTCGAAGTGAATAAATAATTTGATCCTAAATTTTGGCCAATTAGTGTCAGGTCTGTTTGTTTGAATGTTACGTGATCGATAATGGCAAATGCCCTTCAGATACATTAGGAAATGCTAAAACTAATAAACAAACAAAAATTAAATTCATATATGGGCTTTTCACATTTTAGAAATTTGTTCTTTTTTTTCTTTTCCAGAATATTTAAAAAAGTTGATAGTGTAAAATTATTTCGAAATTATATATTCATACTTTTGCGAAGTGTTCGATAGTATACTTCACGACCGGGTGACTCGTGAAGTAAAAATTTCTAACAATTATGTTAGAAATTTATAGTATCGCAGATACTATTTTAAAAACAATAAGAACCAGGCTTAATATATAAAATCAAAGCATTAGCGTATAATGCGTAAAATCCTAATAGCAAGCTGATTTAGGGTCCCGGTAGAAGAAAGGGTTCATTCTCGACTCACAACTGAGAAGTCCGGGTTCGAATCCCAGGTGGGACAGAAATAGTTGGGCACGTTTTCTATTACCTAATGCCCCTGTCCACCCAGCAATAAATAGATACCTTGACGTTAGTCAGCTTGTTGTGGGGTTGCAGACTGAGTGGGGTCAGCAATTCGACCTATGGGGAGGGGGGGGGAGGCCCCTTGATATAAGCCTATATGTATGTAAGATGTAAGATATTTACTATATATATAAATTGGCTGCCTCTCCTCCGACGCATTAAATTATTAATTATTAATGATGCATGTAGAGAAGATCTGCAAACATTGTACAGAGCTGACAAGAGCAGTGTTCTTATCTTGGAAATTATTGCAGTGTCCATATGTATGTGTGTGTATATATATATATATATATATATATATATATATATATATATATATATATATATATATATATATATTTATATATATATATATATATATATATATATTTATATATTTATATATATATATATATATATATATATATATATATATATATGTCGTACCTAATAGCCAGAACGCACTTCTCAGCCTACTATTCAAGGCCCGATTTGCCTAATAAGCCAAGTTTTCATGAATTAATGTTTTTTCGTCTACCTAACCTACCTAACCTAACCTAACCTAGCTTTTTTTGGCTACCTAACCTAACCTTACCTATAAATATAGGTTAGGTTAGGTTAGGTAGGGTTGGTTAGGTTCGGTCATATATCTACGTTAATTTTAACTCCAATAAAAAAAAATTGACCTCATACATAGAGAAAAGGGTTGCTTTATCATTTCATAAGAAAACAATTATAGTAAATATATTAATTCAGGAAAACTTGGCTTATTAGGCAAATCGGGCCTTGAATAGTAGGCTGAGAAGTGAGTTCTGGCTACTAGGTACGACATATATATATATATATATATATATATATATATATATATATATATATAAAATATAGAAAGCCAAGTATTGCGTTCTGGCTACTAGGTACAACATATATATATATATATATATATATATATATATATATATATATATATATATATATATATATATATATATATATATATATATATATATATATAATATGTATGTATAGAAAAGGCAAACCGGATAACGTGTCTTCAGTAGAGGAGTCAGTAATATCTAATATTATCCATCATCTTTATTTTGTTCTGGTAAGATCCTCATTTTGTTATGCCATTCACTGTTCAAAGTGGTTTAGTCAATCGAAAAATATCCTCAATACTCTAATATAGCTTCGATTTCGCGGCGCTTTGAAATTTGACTAGCGTGATTGACAAGTATCACTAGCTCCCAGGCTAGCTCTGAATGACTAGCTAACAAACCTCACTGACCACATCCCACACTAACATCATTGACTACCTCACTAATTGACATCTTAACTGAATACCAAGCAAACATAGCCTATCCTAAAAGACTATATAACATATGTTCTTCAGACTTGTAAATTAGGTAACTAATTCAAGGAACTAGTATTAAATATCTTGCCTTGCTAATTTAGAGCAAAACCTTAGCAAAATTTAGAACAAACTAATTTAGTATGAAATTAAGCTGTCGATTAAAACTGTATAAAATATACATATTAACCTCATAACGAGTTTAGTAGCTAACTTACTAGTTACCCTATTAGAAAATTTACTGGCTACCTTACTAGCTAACCAGGTGAAATAATGACTTTGCCTACTAATAAATATGTAAATAATCAGCAAAATGAATGAATATATTTCAAAATTTGCTAGATATAAGTTTAAGCAACTGTCTAATTAATTAATAACCTTGCAATTTATTTAACTATATCAGTAGTAATTAGCTAATTTTGTTAGTTATTGAATATTCTAAATATTAATAAATATTTACGTTTACATTAAGAACTAAGAAAGTTGATGAGAGGAAATACAACTGGCTAACTTAATATCTGCTAGTAATACAACTAGGAAAGTTACTAACCGAACAATCGTTTATTAACTTGGAAAAATAATTAGCTAATTCAACAGATTAGATAAAGATAATCATTCTAAATTGGTCCTTAACTTGAAAGTTTAGCCTTCTTATTTTGTTTTTTGTATTTACTCAGGTTCAGGAGTATGTGAGCTGTCAAACTCCCAGGTACCTATTTACTGCTAGTTGAACAGAGGCGTGAGATGATACCAAAATCCTTCCAAATTGTTTCTCAAATTAGTATGCCTCACATATCAATCGTTATGATATGTGAGGCATACTACGTTACGTTATCTTCCCCCCCCCCCTGTCTACCTCATTCTCTCCTACCCCTTTTTTCCCTCTCTATCACTCATAACTACTCACGCTAATACAGCTCCCAGACACAGCTACATGCCATCCTGTCCTCAGGTCATTTACTTCACCAAACTATGGCCGGTCCGAAAGACTGGGTATTCAAAATATGTCATTCAAAAGCCGGAAATGTCTGCTGGATTAACTAGCATTTGGCCATTGCGTATCAGGACGTGTTCCAAATACACACCGTTCCCTGATTCATCCGTTCTCCGAACACACACACACACCGGGCCTTATTGAGCTAATTGCACCACGAAATAGCCCTATTCTTTGGCTCCATATTTTTCTGAAAACTCTTTCAAGACTTGAGCTGATTACTTGGTTATTACTCTGATCAGCAATTAATAAGTGACAATCATGTCTGTAATTATAACTTTCTTGTATAGACCTCAAGAAACTTTCTGCAATTTTCTGTTTGTGTGTGTGCGTGTGCGTGTGTGTGTACTCACCTAGTTGTACTCACCTAGTTGTGCTTGCGGGGGTTGAGCTCTGGCTCTTTGGTCCCGCCTCTCAACTGTCAATTAAATGCTACTAACTACGTCTCTCTCTCTCTCTCTCTCTCTCTCTCTCTCTCTCTCTCTCTCTCTCTCTCTCCACAACACACACACACACACACACTCCAGTTGACAGTTGAGAGGCGGGCCGAAAGAGCAAAGCTCAACCCCCGCAAACACAACTAGGTACTCACCTAGTTGTACTCACCTAGTTGTGTTTGCGGGGGTTGAGCTCTGGCTCTTTGGTCCCGCCTCTCAACCGTCAATCAACAGGTGTACAGATTCCTGAGCCTATCGGGCTCTGTCATATCTACACTTGAAACTGTGTATGGAGTCAGCCTCCACCACATCACTTCCTAACCATTCCTAAGGTGAATACAACTAGGTGAATACAACTAGGTGAATACAACTAGGTGAATACTCCAGGAAGCCCGCTCAGCCACCGGCTCCCACAGTATACACAGTGTGTATTCACTCACTCCCACACAGTGTGTGTGTGTGTGTGTGTGTGTGTGTGTGTGTGTGTGTGTGTGTGTGTGTGTGTGTGTGGGTGAGAAAATTGTATGGTTCAGTACCAGCTCCTAGGGAGGGGGGACTTTAGAACAGGCCTGTTTCAATTATTTAATCTTTTTAAGCTGTGTTAGCCTCAACGACATAGTTCACTGTTTCGTCACCCCATTTGCTCTCAATACTCCTTCGCAACTCTGGTTATCTAAGTTTCGTTAGCTCTTTTGGCTTTTCTGTTTTCTGGCTTTACTAATTTTTGCAATTTATCTCCGTTATGAATAACGTGGAACCAACTATTTTTCTTTTCTTCTAGAATTACTCTTTCTTGTTATATGTCTTTTCCGTTTAGCAGTCATTTTCTGTAGTTGTTATTTAATCCAATTCTTTGCTAGGGCAATTATCTAACATCGCTATTTTCACAATATTTTATCAATTCTTCACATTCTTCATTAACTGAAGCAAAATTCTTGTCTCCATCTCGTTTGCCGTGCTTTTTGTAGAGTTCAGCTGAAGACACCTGTTCCTGTGTGCTATTATTAAGGAAATTCTTTTGATTGCTCTCAATGGAATAAAGTTTGTATCCCTTTTACTATCTACATAACTCTCCCCTTGATGATCTCTCTCCCATTCACAAATACAAGCAGACAGACAAATGGACAGAGACAAACAGATGTAAAAATGTGTGGAAACGAGGGAGGAAACAAAGACAAACGGAAAAAGTAAATTAATAGATTATAACTAGAGACAAGGAAATGCAATGGGATAGAGGAAGACAGGGGGGAGAGGGGTGGAAGAGAGAGAGGCAGAGAATGGAAAAGAGAGAGAGAGAGAGGGGGAGGGGAGGGGAGGGGAGGGAAGAGAGGGAGAGAGCAAATTACAGTACAAACAATTAGTGTACCAGAGACAAAAAATGAGAGACATGGTAAGAAAGAAACAACGAGCCCGAGCATCGCTGAGAAAACTGAGAAACGGGGAAGATTTCCCCAGAGGAGGGGTTGTCTACAAAAGCCGACCCGGCAACTGTTAATCCACGCCGAGGCTGACGGAGTGGATCACACGGATTAGGAGGGATTACAGCGCTAAACAGTTAGATTAGAGGGATTGCATCGTTGTAAATGGAAGGGATTACCCTGTCATGATAGTACTTCCTTGTTAGGGTTGTGTAAACAAATTGGTTTTAGATTGACTCGTAACAGAAGGCGTTAAAAGAGAGTGGAACTGTCTCTCTCAGGCAGCTCAAGCAGCCTGTGTGTGTACGCTGCAGGCAGCTCAGAGAGAGGCCAGCCTTAATAAGTCGTCTTGTCTTAAAGTGCTTCCAAAGACAACTGTGTTTTAAAGATTGTGATGAACCCTGCGACGCATTTGTTTAAAACCTTCTCTGTAGAGAATGAGTGCTTAAAGTAAGTTGGAGTTAGCCCGAATTGTTAGAAGACAAAGAGCACGAAAACGGATAAAATAAACTAAACAAAATCAAAACAGTTACAGCCTCGCACCTGTTTTAGATAAGTCCACTACGGGCTCACCATACCCCGTGCTACTTGGAACGTTTTGTTCCGAGTATCTGAATCTAAAACAACAACAAGAAGAGTTAGAAAATCTTTGTTGTCCGTGATTCATTGGTCATGTATACAGACAGGGTCTTCTGTGTTAGAAAACGGGGGAAAAAGTTAAGGGTTTGCTATCCCTGAGCTTGAATTAGGGGAATTCTTAGAAATATAGATATTATAATCGCTGGTAATGGGAACATTATTTGCATTAGTGTTGGAGAGTTAAGAGTAACGCATTAATGCCCGAATTTACCTGAGAGCCATTATCCCGTCACTGGCCTCGACAGGGACAGGAAGCCGGCGGTTTTTCTAACATCCCCTCCCCCTGTCCCTGGGGACTATTTCCAATACAGAAGTGTTACAGAGCAATTGAATTAGCAACGAACAAGAAGAGGAATCTTGCTCATATGTGGCATTATTTCCACAACATTTACCTGGATATGTATGGCTCAACTGTAGACTGTAAAACTATCTTGGTTATCTTGGTTATCTTGAGATGATTTCGGGGCTTTAGTGTCCCCTCGACCAGGCCTCCACCCTCAGGAAGCAGCCCGTGACAGCTGACTAACACCCAAGTACCTACTTTACTGCTAGGTAACAGGGGCATAGGGTGAAAGAAACTCTGCCCATTGTTTCTCGCCGCCGCCCGGAATCGAACCCGGGACCACAGGATCACAAGTCCAGCGTGCTGTCCGCTCTGCCGACCGGCTCCTCCCCTATTGCAAAACTTGTGCAATATTATTCATGGGTAGCTAGGAACACGTAAATGGAAAGAATATGTGTACTCGTGATGGAATTCACTTTTTTAATGGTTGGGATTGCTGCTCTTTGTCTGTTCTTTGGATTTTGCAGTTGATAGGTTTTCCTCTGAGGATAAATTCTTAGTGATAAAGATATTTGGAGAAATGAGGTATTAAGGGTAACAGTCGGCAAGAGAAAGGCTTAAAAGTTAATTACAAAATATTTGGAAACAAGTACTGGGATATGACATGGAAATAAATAGAAGCTGCACACTTAAATGGAAAAAAAAATATTGCACTTGCAGAAATTTTCAAAAAATAACAGATATAAATGATATGTTAGACAAAGAGCAGATATACTGTATAACAAATAAAATTTTAATCGTATTGACAAAGTGAGAATAAATTATTTTGATAAAATTTAAAGGATATTGAGGGAGTCATATATGATCTGGGAGTCATGATTAGTAGGGATCCTAAACCAATACATAAATATATGGAAAAAGGCGGAGGTGTGTGGAGGCGGGGGAGGGCTGTGTGTGGAGACGGGGGAGGGCTGTGTGTGGAGGCGGGGGAGGGCTGTGTGTGGAGGCGGGGGAGGGCTGTGTGTGGAGGCGGGGGAGGGCTGTGTGTGGAGGCGGGGGAGGGCTGTGTGTGGAGGCGGGGGAGGGCTGTGTGTGGAGACGGGGGAGGGCTGTGTGTGGAGGCGGGGGAGGGCTGTGTGTGGAGACGGGGGAGGGCTGTGTGTGGAGGCGGGGGAGGGCTGTGTGTGGAGACGGGGGAGGGCTGTGTGTGGAGGCGGGGGAGGGCTGTGTGTGGAGACGGGGGAGGGCTGTGTGTGGAGGCGGGGGAGGGCTGTGTGTGGAGGCGGGGGAGGGCTGTGTGTGGAGACGGGGGAGGGCTGTGTGTGGAGGCGGGGGAGGGCTGTGTGTGGAGACGGGATAGGATGAGAGCTTGGAGAATAGGGTCCGAGCCTAGCCAGAAGGGTCTATGCCTTTCCAGGAGGGTCCGAGCCTGGGGAGGAGGGACATGGATTGGCCCATTTGGTCGAATCTTGCCTAATTGTGTCGATGCTTGGCCCTGAGCTTAAAAGCTTGGCCCTGAGCTTAAAAGCTTGGCCCTGAGGTTAAAAGCTTGGCCCTGAGGTTAAAAGCTTGGCCCTGAGGTTCAGAGCTTGGCCCTGAGGTTCAGAGCTTGGCCCTGAGGTTCAGAGCTTGGCCCTGAGGTTCAGAGCTTGACCCTGAGGTTCAGAGCTTGGCCCTGAGGTTCAGAGCTTGGCCCTGAGGTTCAGAGCTTGGCCCTGAGGTTCAGAGCTTGGCCCTGAGGTTCAGAGCTTGGCCCTGAGGTTCAGAGCTTGGCCCTGAGGTTCAGAGCTTGGCCCTGAGGTTCAGAGCTTGGCCCTGAGGTTCAGAGCTTGGCCCTGAGGTTCAGAGCTTGGCCCTGAGGTTCAGAGCTTGGCCCTGAGGTTCAGAGCTTGGCCCTGAGGTTCAGAGCTTGGCCCTGAGGTTCAGAGCTTGGCCAGGAGGTTCAGAGCTTGGCCAGGAGGTTCAGAGCTTGGCCAGGAGGTTCAGAGCTTGGCCAGGAGGTTCAGAGCTTGGCCAGGAGGTTCAGAGCTTGGCCAGGAGGTTCAGAGCTTGGCCAGGAGGTTCAGAGCTTGGCCAGGAGGTTCAGAGCTTGGCCAGGAGGTTCAGAGCTTGGCCAGGAGGTTCAGAGCTTGGCCAGGAGGTTCAGAGCTTGGCCAGGAGGTTCAGAGCTTGGCCAGGAGGTTCAGAGCTTGGCCAGGAGGTTCAGAGCTTGGCCAGGAGGTTCAGAGCTTGGCCAGGAGGTTCAGAGCTTGGCCAGGAGGTTCAGAGCTTGGCCAGGAGGTTCAGAGCTTGGCCAGGAGGTTCAGAGCTTGGCCAGGAGGTTCAGAGCTTGGCCAGGAGGTTCAGAGCTTGGCCAGGAGGTTCAGAGCTTGGCCAGGAGGTTCAGAGCTTGGCCAGGAGGTTTAGAGCTTGGCCAGGAGGTTTAGAGCTTGGCCAGGAGGTTCAGAGCTTGGCCAGGAGGTTCAGAGCTTGGCCAGGAGGTTCAGAGCTTGGCCAGGAGGTTCAGAGCTTGGCCAGGAGGTTTAGAGCTTGGCCTGGAGGTTTAGAGCTTGGCCTGGAGGTTTAGAGCTTGGCCTGGAGGTTTAGAGCTTGGCCTGGAGGTTTAGAGCTTGGCCTGGAGGTTTAGAGCTTGGCCTGGAGGTTTAGAGCTTGGCCTGGAGGTTTAGAGCTTGGCCAGGAGGTTTAGAGCTTGGCCAGGAGGTTTAGAGCTTGGCCAGGAGGTTTAGAGCTTGGCCAGGAGGTTTTGAGCTTGGCCAGGAGGTTTAGAGCTTGGCCTGGAGGTTTAGAGCTTGGCCTGGAGGTTTAGAACTTGGCCAGGAGGTTTAGAGCTTGGCCAGGAGGTTTAGAGCTTGGCCAGGAGGTTTAGAGCTTGGCCAGGAGGTTTTGAGCTTGGCCAGGAGGTTTAGAGCTTGGCCTGGAGGTTTAGAGCTTGGCCTGGAGGTTTAGAACTTGGCCTGGAGGTTTAGAGCTTGGCCAGGAGGTTTAGAGCTTGGCCAGGAGGTTTAGAGCTTGGCCAGGAGGTTTTGAGCTTGGCCTGGAGGTTTAGAGCTTGGCCAGGAGGTTTAGAGCTTGGCCTGGAGGTTTAGAGCTTGGCCTGGAGGTTTAGAGCTTGGCCTGGAGGTTTAGAGCTTGGCCAGGAGTTTCCTGTCCTCATCCATTTCCTTTCCTCATCCATTGAATCTCCCTACATCAATTTTCTCAACAAATTCATTTCCTGTCTACATCCATTTCCTCCCTATATTCATTTCCTTTATCTCGATTGAATTTATCTCATCAATTTTCACTCTCTCGCTCATTTTCCCTCTTCGCTTTTCCTTTGTTCATCCATTTCTTATCTCTTCTCATTTTCCTCTTCAATCCTTTCGTGTCCTCTCTTTCTATTCCTTCTTTTTAAACTTTAAAAATGTATATAGAACGACCTGGATTAACAAGTTAAATGAAGCCTTTTAATACCAAGAATAGAATTCAAATTGAAATGGAGAAAGAATTATAACCGTGTCAGATATTTTAGCTTTATCCACGAAGGAGGTAAAAAAAAAGATCTGTAGGATAACAGAAGTTAAGAAAAGGTAAACTGAAGTACATTATACCTCGGGTGGGGGAGGGGGGTTAAAAAAAGAAAACCACCATGAGTTTAAAGAAGTTTACAAGTTTCAATCGTTTTTCCCCCCCTCCAATGAGCTAAGAATTTAAACAATTTTGCCCTGAATGAATTTTTGATACACCTGGTAATTTCTGCCTGACTTTGGGATTAATTACGTAATGGCTAAACTAGTCGAAGTTAATTACGCCCTTCGCAAGTGGCTAACTGATTAACAAAATGAACGTCCCAACCTTTTTTATTTTGTGCCTTTTTAATGAGGTAATTAATATGTTTATCGGAGCCTTAGTGAAATATGACTACTACCCCGAGGTAGTAGTTCACAGAGCTGTCTTATTGCTTTTGCTGTGGTTACTGTGGATCGTTCCTGCGTGGTACGAGTAGTACAAGTATGTTGTACGAGTACCTGGTACAAGTCGTACAGGTACGTGCTAAGTGACGTACACGTACAGGTACGTGTACAGGTATGTACTAAAACGTACAAGTACGTTTTACAAGTGGTACAAGTACATGGTACAAGTCGTACACGTACGTGGTACAAGTACGTGGTACATTTAGTAGTTACGCATTGTTTCTTCATTTCCTCTTCATATCTCATCTCTTATTCTGTCCTGATATCCCAGCTCTTAGACTGTGATCATGTCTCAGCTCTTAGACTGTGATCATGTCCCAGCTCTTAGACTGTGATTATGTCTCAGCTCTTGGTCTCTCCTCTTATCCCAGATCTTAGTATGTCTGCCAATGCCAGCTCTTAGTCTCTTCATGATGAACAAACAACATACCAGAAGATGAGGTTTTGTGAGAAAAAAAATGAACAAATCACATACCAGAGGATGTTATGTGAGAGATAAATCTACCGGTGATTTATTGATCTAATGGTTAGGTAAAGGTATTCAGGGGTGAAGGGGGGATCTAATGGGTGGGGACAGGTCTACAGATGTCATATAACAAGAATTTTAGCTGGAAACTTAAATCTATAACCTTGTTATATTGATTAAAAATATATGATTTATTTAACAACGAGGGATAGATTTTTTTTAAATTAAACAATTTCTAAATAGTTTAATTTAAAAATTATTTAGAAATAAAATGAAATAAAATATATTCCTACTCACTGTACTATTTTTGTTGGATTTAAAAGAATTATTTATACTGATTTTTTTTAACACTTTGTCTTTTCAACGTGAATTTATTTTGTGCAAAGATTTACGGTATACAGATTCGTTAAAATGAAGGCCAAAATACGGTCTGTTAGTGTTACGTATATTTTGAAAGAGCAGCATATTAATACCACGTATGACTAGCAAGGAACATCACACTTTCATGTTCATCAATATAAAATAACACCACTTTACTCAGCTTAAGTCACCATGTCCACCTTATTACAGTGTAAGCCATGAATATGGCCACCCTATTAAGCGTAACCCATCAATTTGGCCATCTTACTTAGTGTAAGCAATCGATGTTTACATTACTCAGTGCAAGCCATCAATATGGCCCCCCTGGGCTCAGTATAAGGTATCAATATGGCCCCCCTGGGCTCAGTATAAGGTATCAATATGGCCCCTTTATTTAAGGGCAGCTCTCATCAGCTCGGCCACCTACTTATCTTGAGGTTATCTTGAGATGATTTCGGGGCTTTAGTGTCCTCGCGGCCCGGTCCTCGACCAGGCCTCCACCCCCAGGAAGCAGCCCGTGACAGCTGACTAACACCCAGGTACCTATTTACTGCTAGGTAACAGGGGCATAGGGTGAAAGAAACTCTGCCCATTGTTTCTCGCCGGCGCCTGGGATCGGACCCAAGACCACAGGATCACAAGTCCAGCGTGCTGTCCGCTTGGCCGACCGGCTCCCGAGCTTACTTAGCTTAAACCATCAATATTTAGTCCAGCTGATCAAGATGACATGTCATTAGGAGTATATTGACAACCACTAACATGAACACAATCAACATTTGGAGCAGACTGTCCACCTCTAGTGAGATGGCTCCATCGGTCATCTCACTTCAACTTAAATAAATCATTCATTGCCTGAAACCAATAAACAAATAAGATATGTATTCATAACTAACATACATATATAGTTAGTTTGCAGTGACTATTATTCTCATGGGTATTGAACATTTCTCGACCTTGAATGAGTCTTATTTGGATAGAACTGAAAAAGTAAAGCCAAGATAACGTCTTTAAATGTATAAGAAATCGTTTAATGTCCCTGAAAAAATGTAAATTGATATGTATAAAATGCCACGTGATATACATACTGACATACATGATACTGACATACATGATTCATACTGACACGTATGCTTGGTTGGCCAGGGCTCCCAACCCCTAAACTGGGTTCCCCTGCGTACCGTATCTAATAGTGAAGACGATAACCGGCCGGTTATCGCTGCACCAACCTGTCGCTCCTGCATATTTTGCAGACTATTGCATCCTGCCCGATTCGGTAGGGTTTAGTTACGTTAAATTAGGCTACGATAGCTTTATTGTTTGCTTGTGTTTGGTGAGATCTATATGAAATCTATGTGAGTGAGATCTATATGCCGATATGATGCATAGGAAGGAATTTGGTTTAGCTTGGTTATGTCACATCAAGTTAGGCTACGTTAGAGTAGGTATAATTAAGTTAGTTTACGTTAGAATAGGTTAGATTAAGTTAGGTTATGTTAAATAAGGTTACGTTAAAATTGGTTATATTAAATTTGGTTAGACTACGCTAGGTTGGATTATGATACGTTAGGTTATATTAAGGCGAGTTAAATTAGGCTAGGTGTAATTAAATTATATTAGATTAGGTTAGGTTGGAGTAGATCAGATTAGGTTAGATCGAATTAGGCTATGTTTCGTTAGATTAGGCAAAGAATTTTAAACAAGCCGGATGATCCTAAAATAGTAATCACTACGAATTCCTGTTATATTGATGTTTTTTTAATTGCAAATCAGATACAATAAAATTTATAGCTTAATTACTTATTTAAACAGAAAAATAACCTTAACAATTTAATATTATCTGCCACATTTTTAGGTCAACACATTTTTAGCTTAAAAGGCAGAATTATGTGACAGAACATAACCAAAGAAACACACATAGGGCCTCGTAGCCTGGTGGATAGCTGGCAGGACTCGTAATTCTGTGGCGCGGGTTCGATTCCCGCACGAGGCAGAAATAAATGGGCAAAGTTTCTTTCACCCTAAGTGCCCCTGTTACCTAGCAGTAAATAGGTACCTGGGAGTTAGTCAGCTGTCACGGGCTGCTTCCTGGGGTGTGTGTGTGTGTGTGTGGTGTGGAGAAAAAAAAAAGTAGTTAGTAAACAGTTGATTGACAGTTGAGAGGCGGGCCGAAAGAGCAAAGCTCAACCCCCGCAAAAACACAACTAGTTAGGTGAGTACATAGAGCGAAAATGGCCATCATGGAACCCTTATGAAGTCATAATTGTATATTTCCATTGTATATAAAGCTATTGTACACAATATTTCCCTCAGATGATGTACATATACCATCATTGTCACTCTATATCTTTATATGTACTGGTTAAGAAATTATTAAGAAAAAGTACCAAGCAAGCATGCCTTATAGCACATGAAAGCAGTATGTGGACTGGATAGGAGGAAGGAGTGAAAAATGTTTCCCAATCACTTGGAATCAAACCCCCGAACTTGCAAGGAGTGAGGTGATCATTGTACCGACCAATCTGAGTGAATGAAAATGCTACTGGAAACTACCGATTTGTGAAAATATTAGTTTATCATAGATATTTTGGTAGTCAAATACATTTATTTTGCACACTGTACCAATCTTTAGAATGGTAGTGAAAATGGTTACAGAGGCTCTTAATAGGCACATGAGCTGAACCTCAATATTCGCCTAGTTAAGCGAGTTACAGCATTGGTGACCAAGCTTAAAGAATATATTACATTTCTTGACCTCAATGTATGTACTCATTAGGTAAATCCTTCTTATAATCAAATTCAAAATTTTTACTTCGATTGCGAAACATTTTGGGCAAGTACTGAATATGTAGAACTTGAAAAGCATATATGGACGAAATGATGGCACGGTGTCCACTATCCTGCTATCTTATGCCACTGGAATCGAACTCCGACCCTGCAATACGCGACTCAGCTGTTCCACCTTCAACTGGATCCTAAAAAATACCGCCCGCTCCCTGCAAACACAAAGCGTAACTGGCCTTATTTTCCGCTTGTTACAACTTGTAATAAAGTTATTAAATCTAGGTATAACGTTTTTATGACGAATTAAAACGCTGTTACAACTTGTTAGGAGGTGTTGTAACTTGTTCGAACTTTGTAGGAACGTCTTAGTTTTGTTGTAACTTGTTCGAACTTTGTAGGAACGTCTTAGTTTGTTATATTTGGCGGGATGGAGCCATCTTGCCTTGTGTCGATCTGTGAGTTCCAGTTTGCCAAGAGGAAGACTTCCAGATGCTTGGATTCGTCAACAAAAGTCAATTATCATGTAGATTTTCCCCGAATATTTCCCAAGCTTTTAAAACTGACGACGATCCCATATTAAAACTTGCGTATAAAAAGGTTAAAATCAATTTAGAATATTTATTTGCAGCAATATCATCTAAACTTTATTTTAGATTTAAAATTAAAATTTAATAAACAAAAATTTAGTTTAAATAAAAGTTAAAAATATTGGAATATTCGATTATTCTTTATAAATGTTTTTCAAAATATTAGCAAATCGGAACTGTTGGAGCCTATAATAATAGTTTCAACTGCAACATAATATCGTAACTATTGATCTTTTCAAGTATCATACAACAAACCTTTTCGTTTGACGCTTAATAAGCATTCATAATGCCATACGGTAGCTTTAACCAAGGAAATTCATGCTGGATGTAACTACACACAATGACTATCACACACTCGGCCATGCTCGCACGCACACACACTCACACTCACACTCACACACACACACTCACACTCACTCACACTCACACTCACACTCACACACACACACTCACACTCACACACACACACACACACACACACACACACACACACACACACACACACACCTGATCTACCAGTTGGTATACAGAATTATATGAACATGTATGCTGATGATGCTAAGATAATAGGAAGGATAAAAAACTTAGATGATTGTCATGCCCTTCAAGATGACCTGGACAAAATAAGTATATGGAGCACCACTTGGCAAATGGAATTTAATGTTAATAAATGCCATGTTATGGAATGTGGAATAGGAGAACATAGACCCCACACAACCTATATATTATGTGAGAAATCTTTAAAGAATTCTGATAAAGAAAGAGATCAAGGGGTGGTTCTAGATAGGAAACTATCACTTGAGGATCACATAAAGAATATTGTGCGAGGAGCCTATGCCTCGCTTTCTAACTTCAGAATTGCTTTTAAATACATGGATGGCGATATACTAAAGAAATTGTTCACGACTTTTGTTAGGCCAAAGCTAGAATATGCAGCGGTTGTGTGGTGCCCATATCTTAAGAAGCACATCAACAAACTGGAAAAGGTGCAAAGACACGCTACAAAGTGGCTCCCAGAACTGAAGGGCAAGAGCTACGAGGAGAAGTTAGAGGCATTAAATATGCCATAACTAGAAGACAGAAGAAAAAGAGGTGATATGATCACTGCATACAAAATAGTAACAGGAATTTATAAAATTGATAGGGAAGATTTCCTGGGACCTGGAACTTTAAGAAGAGGCCATAGATTTAAACTAGCTAAACACAGATGCCGAAGAAATATAAGAAAATTCACTTTCGCAAACAGAGTGGTAGACGGTTGGAGCAAGTTAGGTGAGAAGGTGGTGGAGGCCAAGACCGTCAGTAGTTTCAAAGCGTTATATGACAAAGAGTGCTGGGAAGACGGGTCACCACGAGCGTAGCTCTCATCCAGTAACTACACTTAGGTAACACTTAGGTAATTACACGCACACACAAACACTTACTTCCCACGCTGGGAGGTTCTGCAATGATTGCATCTTCTTTTCCTTTCGAATAACAGTCTAGTCCCTTCCGGTTTGATTCTCCATTCTCGATTTGTTCCCCTTGGAAGCCAAATAGTTACACATCTACCTACTTTCTGTTCTACCTCCCGACATGCATACCTACTTTCTATTCTACTTCCCTACATACCTAGGTCTCATTACCGTGACGTACTCTTCAATCTCTCCCCCCCCCCCCTCCCACGCTCCTCATAACTTGCCTCTCTATCTTCCTTCCTCCCTCTTACCTTACCTAACCTCCTACCTAAACTCGACCAACCTTCTTACCTCCTGAAACTGTCTACCTCTTGCCTTTCCTATCTCATAATTTACCTCTCTACCTGCAAGTTCTCTTAGAAGTTATACTTATGGATACTAAAAATTATATAGTTGACTTTTCTGCGTTTCATAAATTTCGAACATAAATGTGATATCATGCAACTCTTAGTTCGAAATCGAAGCGAATGATTTTCGATAAATTTTTTAGTGTTATTGAGTTATCAGGTGGCGATAACATGAGGTTATTACTGGCCGGGTGCTGCTGTGAAGAGGCGCTACTTTCACGAGTGTTTGTGCTAGATTTATTGCTCTACCAGTGCGCTCGTGCGTAGACTAATTACTTTACTGGTGCGTTCGTCAGTAGACTAATTACTCTACTGGTGCGTTCGTCAGTAGACTAATTACTCTACTGGTGCGTTCGTCAGTAGACTAATTACTCTACTGGCGCGTTCGTGAGTAGACTAATTACTCTACTGGCGCGTTCGTGAGTAGACTAATTACTCTACTGGTGCGTTCGTCAGTAGACTAATTACTCTACTGGTGCGTTCGTGAGTAGACTAATTACTCTACTGGCGCGTTCGTGCGTAGACTAATTATTCTGCTGGTGCGTTCGTGAGTAGACTAATTACTCTATTGGTGCGTTCGTGAGTAGACTAATTACTCTACTGGTGCGTTCGTGAGTAGACTAATGACTCTATTGGTGCGTTCGTGAGTAGACTAATTACTCTACTGGTGCGTTCGTGAGTAGACTAATTACTCTACTGGCGCGTTCGTGCGTAGACTAATTACTCTATTGGTGCGTTCGTGAGTAGACTAATTACTCTACTGATGCGTTCGTGAGTAGACTAATTACTCTACTGGCGCGTTCGTGAATAGACTAATTACTCTATTGGTGCGTTCGTGAGTAGACTAATTACTCTACTGGCGCGTTCGTGAGTAGACTAATTATTCTGCTGGTGCGTTCGTGAGTAGACTAATTACTCTATTGGTGCGTTCGTGAGTAGACTAATTACTCTACTGGTGCGTTCGTGAGTAGACTAATTACTCTATTGGTGCGTTCGTGAGTAGACTAATTACTCTACTGGTGCGTTCGTGAGTAGACTAATTACTCTATTGGTGCGTTCGTGAGTAGACTAATTACTCTACTGGTGCGTTCGTGAGTCGACTAATTACTCTATTGGTGCGTTCGTGAGTAGACTAATTACTCTACTGGTGCGTTCGTGAGTAGACTAATTACTCTACTGGTGCGTTCGTGAGAAGACTAATTACTCTACTGGTGCGTTCGTGAGTAGATTAATTACTCTATTGGTGCGTTCGTGAGTAGACTAATTACTCTACTGGTGCGTTCGTGAGTAGACTAATTACTGTATTGGTGCGTTCGTGAGTAGACTAATTACTCTACTGGTGCGTTCGTGAGTAGACTAATTACTCTACTGGTGCGTTCGTGAGTAGACTAATTACTCTACTGGTGCGTTCGTGAGTAGACTAATTACTCTACTGGTGCGTTCGTGAGTAGACTAATTACTCTACTGGTGCGTTCGTGAGTAGACTATTTATTCCACTGGTGCGTTCGTGGGTTCATCTTGATTGTTGTCGCCAGACGCGCCTGGATTATTGTGCTCCCCATACTCATCTTGTGAACGGTAGCACAAAGGGCATTACAGATACAAAAGGGTATAAAAGATCTGGATCATCTTCAACGAAGACTATTGCGTTAACAATTATATCAATCCTGCACACCTTATAATTACGATGTCAGCTTGATACAGAGATTTTTAATTAAATCATTATACATTAATGGTAGGTCTTTTCGCTAATACATAACTGTTTTAGCTATGGAGATATTTAAGGGTCAAGGAGAAGCTGCCTGCTTATTATTATTCGTCTTCACACTACGCTGCTTGTTCCTTAATCTCACGTCATTTATCTACTTAAAGCGAAATACATTTACAGTGGAAGGATTTCAGATATTTTATCCTTTATAACAAGATGGTTTGTTATTTGTTACTTTCACTGGTTAGATTCTGGTTCGTGCCTGCCACAGGAGTAACTAATGCCTAGACCTATCACATTCTTATGTTCATGACTATGATCCCCAAAACCCTGTAAGGTACTGAAGCAGGCACCAGTAATATTTTTAGGGAGGAACACAGAAATAAGATATAAAATCAACACACACACACACACACATATATATATATATATATATATATATATATATATATATATATATATATATATATATATATATATATATATATATATATATATGTCGTACCTAGTAGCCAGAACGCACTTCTCAGCCTACTATGCAAGGCCCGATTTGCCTAATAAGCCAAGTTTTCATGAATTATTTATTTTTCGACTACCTAACCTACCTAACCTAACCTAACTTTTTCGGCTACCTAACCTAACCTATAAAGATAGGTTAGGTTAGATTAGGTAGGGTTGGTTAGGTTCGGTCATATATCTACGTTAATTTTAACTAAAATAAAAAAAAATTGACCTCATTCATAATGAAATGGGTAGCTTTATCATTTCATAAGAAAAAAAATTGAGAAAATATATTAATTCAGGAAAACTTGGCTTATTAGGCAAATCAGGCCTTGCATAGTAGGCTGAGAAGTGCGTTCTGGCTACTAGGTACGACATATATATATATATATATATATATATATATATATATATATATATATATATATATATATATATATATATATATATATATATATATATATATGTGTATATATGTGTATATATATATATATATATATATATATATATATATATATATATATATATATTAAATATTTATATATATATATATATATATATATATATATATATATATATATATATATATATATATATATATATATATATATATATATGTATGTACATATACGAGAACCGCGAGTTTTCTATGCACACCTCGTCAGAATTCTAAGTAAGATATATATATTTTTTTAATAATATTCATTGCAGCTAGACTGAACAGTCACTCAAATTAATAATTATGAAACAGACACTTGACTTTATAAACAACAATTTGAATTAGAAAATAGGGTGAACGTTTAGGCATCAATAAAATATACGGAACAGGTTTCCAGCAGAAAATATAGTCCCAGTATTTCTGAGAAACATTGCCCAAAACACTGGAGGTGGTGGTGGCCTGTGATGTGATGAAGGCTTGTGAAGCGTTGGGTTGAGAAACGTCTGACATATAAACACTTTGCAAATTACACAGTTATATACAAAGTAATTAGTGGACTGCAGTTCAGTTCACAAATTACACGTTGCTCTTGCATGTTAATTCAAAAATATTTCCAGTTTTTCATATTTTCTTGTATTATTCATTGTACATGGTTATTTATACAGGTACTCTAGACTATATGAAGGGGTACATATTTCTCAAATTACTATCCTTTGTATATCTTTATGTTTTCATTGTTTTTATTGAAGCATATAAGTTAAACAAATTGCAGTTTTCCGTATTTTTTTTACAAACATCTTAGGTTCATTTCTGCAGCTCCCATAGCTGCAGAAATGAGCTCTACTAGTATGGTTAGTACTACTAACCATACTAGTGGTACTAACCTAGTATGGTTAGTACTACTAACCATACTAGGTTCTAGCACATAAGCATGTGATCAATTGCCTGGATTTGCAGACTTTGAATGTATCATGAGGATATCTTCAGGAGGGAGGGGAGTTGTCGGGGGGGGAAAGCGCCAAGACATTAGGATTATATAGCATTGAGAAGGGAGTCAGAATAAGGATTTTTGGATGGGACAAGGGTAGGAATGGTGCCCAACGACCGACTTGGACGGTCGGGAATTGAACACCGACCAGCATTCAGCGTGACCGTCGTTTTACCCTCCCGTGTTGTGTTCTCTTTAGGAGCACAGAGTCAATTAAGAAATTGCAAACTCCATGTACCTTATGCCGGAGGTCAGAGATGGAGGGTCTAATGATTGTACATTCTATTAGGTGTCTGAACATAACAGAGTTTGTTCATGCAACGCTCAGGAGTGGGATAATCGTTGTCTGTACCCACCTGATATAAGTAACAGTAGCCCAACCTTTATCCAGGTAATCACTCTCGTGAACATGTTGTGCTGCCTATTTATATCGGTATCGGATCTAAAACATGCCAATGTTTTTCGTACTAGTACGTCCAGGCCTTTGAGAGTCTATTATTTTTCTCCCATCAGAATTCAATTATTAGAGCAATATAGTCTGACCCAAAATAGGAAGAGTTCAAGTTTAACTTAATCCCTGTTGCTTGCTAATTTGGCTGCTGTGTAAGTCTCATCATGAGTTAGATTTGTGTGTAATGGCAGCCACACAAAAGATATTCAGAACTCCTTAATTCTGTGCAGCGAACAGGCTGTTTATCACTGTCAGAAAGTTCTTGAGGTTCTTGCTGGATGTCGCAGTAGCGACGTCCATCGCTACTGCGACCCGTTGAGGGGAAGGAGCGGGAGCATATGGGACCAGTCACCTGGTGCAATGTTTCTCAGAGTAAAGGCAACCTTCTGGAAAAATCTATGCGTTTACCCAGAGTGAAGTACTGCAAACCCTCTCCACCACCACGAACGTCACACCCGTCGACTTTCACCAGGAGGGGGCGGATGTTGTTCTCTTCTACTCATAAGAGGATAACATCGACAACTTCGAAACACCTCCAACCCTCACCGACCTTGAAAAAGCGCATCTCAATCTGATTTTCTCTCAACGGTTCCTTGCCGAGAGATCTGTCTTCATTTGGAGAACCAGCAATTGAATCTCCGACCGTGATCTCCAAGCCATTGTGGATGCAATCGAAGCTGAGAACCCTCCTGTGTTACCAACGAATCTCATTATCCTCGGTCACACACCCCGGAACCCTCGCGACCGTGAAACTGACCTCCACCATCACCCATGCCGACCTTGTTATCACACAAGGGCTCAAGTTTTTCGGTGTCAATATCCTAGCCATGATCAAGAAAGACCGCTACTACGATCTACAGCAGTGCCTAAAGTGCTACCAGACAACGCACTCTACTAAGAAATGCACGGAAAGCATCACCAAGTGCGGCATATGTGTGGAAGACCACCACTAAACTGTATATAAGACTGAGGTCGAACGTTATCTCACCTGTGACGGTGGCCACGTGGCCGTCTCCCATCGCTGACCGCGCCGAAAGGAAGAAATTCGCCACTTTCTCAGAGCTCCTGGGAGGAGGAAGAGATACCGTGCAGCAACCCAGCCAATGGGGGCCCAGCTCCCAGTCCACCAGCCACTCACCGACCCAGCTGCGTCCATCACCATATCACAGTCAACCACCGTCCTAGCCTTCGCCACCGCAGATACCGGCTTCTAACCCTGTACACAGCACGGTGTACGCCCTAACCACGGGGGCTGACAAGATTGTGTGCACCAACTACCAGGAATATGTGAGGATTCTGATCATGCTCTACGCTGCGAATATCCTCTCGACTTTCACCATACCCGAGGAAGTCTACACCACCTCAAATCAATTTACGAGTTCTACTCGGGCCTCTGACCCAGACATCACTGTGAACGCTGCCCCGCTCACAGATCTACTGTCCACTGCTGCAATGGTCGTTCCCACAGCTACAGTGGAGGAAGCAGCTCCGGAACCGACGCCTCTGCATTCACTACAGGATATATTCCTTGATATCCTTGATAATGACGTGAAACACGAAATCGTCCGGAAATTTTGTTTAATTTTCCTAGTGAATACTTAGGCCTAGGAGCTGTCTTGTATGGGCCATTTGACCTGCAGTTTCCTTTTATTCATATGCTCTTAACAGTGCATCTACTGTTGTATTATGAATAAGAAGACATGTGGATGGACGCGTGTGTATATTCAGCATTGAAGATCATCTGCTATTCACGTAGAAACCATGGCAAATATATATATATATATATATATATATATATATATATATATATATATATATATATATATATATATAATAATGTATATATATAATAATGTATATATAATAATAATAATGTATAATGTAACAGTCTCCGTGGTGTAGTGGTAAGACACTCGCCTGGCGTTCCGCGAGCGCTATGTCCTAGGTTCGTATCCTGGCCGGGGAGGATTTACTGGGCGCAATTCCTTAACTGTAGCCTCTGTTTAACGCAACAGTAAAATGTGTACTTGGATGAAAAAACGATTCTTCGCGGCAGGGGATCGTATTCCAGGGACCTGCCCGAAACGCTACGCGTACTAGTGGCTGTACAAGAATGTAAAAACTCTTGTATATATCTCAAAAAAAAAAAAAAAAAAAAAAAAAAAAAAAAAAAAAAAAAAAAATTATATTTTGGTAAAAGTCTTTCTTGTAAACTTTCTTGTGTGTGTGATTGCATGTATATGGAGGCTCACTGTACCCAACAAACTGAATTACAAAAGATTTTTTCCCCTTGCTAATTTTCTTTCCTAACTCCTTATACCTCGAAAATGTAAAAGATGGTCATTATTCCTCTGAAAATATGCTTTGAACTTTGACTCAGACATCCTCCCTAAACTGTCTGAGGCAAAGATCAATTAAATGTTTGAGGCCCTTTACTATATAAAGGAGTCATTAACAATAATGAAATAGCACTTTCTACCCCACGGATAAAAAGCACTTACTACCCAGTGGATAAAAAGCACTTACTGCTCAGAGCCAATAATAACGATTCTCTATATTGTTTTACACATAAACAAGTAGGAAATATCACTTACTACCCAGGGACAAAAATTGTGTTGCATTTTGTAACACACAACAGTCGAACCATACAGGGGACAATGATGCGGGGTCACCATCACCACCATGGAGATTAACCACCACCACCATGGAGATTAACCACCACCTGGGACTAGCCTACATCCAGGGACAAACTTCCACCATCATTCCTCCGTTGGGACCAATTGCTACCAATTTACCGACTAATAAAAAATTACTCTCTTTCCCCCCAGTACCTGTAAATGAAAATCAACACGGGGACTAATAATTGAAAATAAATTTCCAGCCCCATATTTTGTGTGGTGCGAATTTGGTAATGAATGTTCGTTAAACATTTTGCGGTAATGGGTCGACCGTTCACTGTTCATAGTGCCTCCACGGGTTATTGAACACTGTGTGTTAAATGTTCAGCAGGTTTTTGTTTGTGTGAGGGGAAAGAAAACTGTTTGATTCAACTGAGGACGTGGCCAAAATGTTCTTTCATCCCGTTCATGAAGGCCGAGCTTATGCTATGCAGTGATCATGCACACAAGATGCAAAGCTTTACCTGCAAATGAGCGTATGGACATAAGGAAGCCTCTCTTATACCTATTCTCGCAACCTGTCCTGCCACGGATACATCTCATTTCTAACGAAATCGACCCATCGGTCAAAATTGTTGGGTATCGGTCAAAATTAATGAATCATAATATTATTTTCTGGACATCAGACTCGATAAATTAAGTGGATGGCTCAGGCTAGAATTTCTTGGTTAAACTTTTTTTATTGAGTCAAATCTTTAATAAGGGAGGCTAGTTCCTTTGTATACATTTTCTTGATACTATCGGATTGCCTACGCTTATATCCAATGTGTATGAAAAATGCTGGCTTTAATATGAGTCCCCTGATGACATGAAAGAAAAATGTAATGATTTAATCTTCATGGAAAGTGAAGGGAACTATCAGGGGAAAGCGCCAAGCCATTACGACATTATAGCACTTGGAAGGGATTAGGATAAGGATTTGGGATGGGACAGGGGGGTAGGAATGGTGCCCAACCACTTGGACGGTCGTGGATTGAACGCCAACCTGCATGAAGCGAGACCTTCGCTCTACCGTCCAGACCAAGTAGTTGGGTAATCTTCATGGAAGATCTCGTGACTTTATTAGTGCCTCAAGCTATATCAAATAGAACTGTTCCAAGTTTTATTGGAATATACCATTAATCATTCACCCTTTCGTTGGAATGACAAGAATGACAAGCTTGTGGTGTATTAATCTTTCTATCTCTCTGCATTGTGTCTGTATCCCTCTCTCTCGTATAAGAATCCATGGTGCAACACAATAGCGCTACGAACATAAATTAGCTCAAACGATTGGGTTTCTCCTGCCAGACTTAGTAGGACGACACGGCTTAGTTCTCAGGTGGTCGGCAACTTAGTTTTGCAAGTGTAGTGTGTCTCAAATAATCCACATCGGTCCTTAGGCTGCTTAGGAATGAGTCTATATGAACTGATACACGAAAAAATGCTGCTCCTCGGATCTATATAAAGCTTCAAGTAGAGAAAGGATTCGAGTGCTCACAGAGCTCCGAGGACTGGAACCCTCATTCCGCGCCGTAAGACAGGAAAGTGACGGGTAGTATCCATATCAGTGGGGAACCTTCCTGATACCTGGTGTCAAAGCTCTCGTCCTTATGGTTACAATAGGTCACGCGGACTTTAAATCATCGTCGGCGGTTCTGACATCAGAACTTTATCAGGTGGCAACTTGTTTGGGTAATAAAATGTCAATACAATGTAGATAAAATATAACATAGACATCCGTACCTAGTAGCCAGAACGCAATTTTCAGCCTACTATGCAAGGCCCGATTTGCCTAATAGGCCGAGTAACTGTGTTTATTTTCAATAAATTGTTTCCTATTGGTTTATTTTAAATATTATTATCATATTATATTAAGAACATAGATTATTGATTTAGTTATGTTAGTTTAGGTTTGGTTAAGACAGGTTAGGTTAGGTTAGGTAGGGTTGGTGAGGTTCGGTCATATATCTACGTAAGTCTTAACTCAAATTTATAAAAAAAAAAATTGCTCATACACAATGAAATGAATAGCTTTATCATTTCATAAGAAAAAAAATGAAAAATATTGAAATTCTTGAAACTTTGTTTATTAGGCAAATCGGGCCTTGCATAGTAGGCTGGGAAGTGCGTTCTGGCTACTAGGTACGACATATATATATATATATATATATATATATATATATATATATATATATATATATATATATATATATATATATATATATATATATATATAATACACGCACATTATAACCTGACTGAAATACCCCTTATAAAAATGTTAAGCCAATCTCTTTGATATTGTTAAATCCCTCGTATAGCTCAACTGACAGGAAATATCAGTAAACTTTTATTGCATTTTACTTCCAAAGTGTTGAAAGTCAGTCTCTACATCAAGCATTACAGACGCTCAGAGCCTCAAGTTCTTTCCACCCTGAGGGACAGATTAATAATTTTTGATATTATTACTCAGCCTTCCTCTTTCCTCAGAGAAAGTTCATATTCAGGGAAAGAAAATGGCAAGTTTCTAGTGACCATTGAAGGTAATATCGAAGAGTTTGTTGATTTGTTGAGGAATACAATACTTTCACTAGTCGCTGAGGACTTTAAAGCTGCAGTTAAGTAAGCAACATCTTTCTAACCTACTCAGAGAATAACACGTCAAATTTGCAATTCAAATGACTTTTCAAATTAACGATATTGAAACTATTGTTCAAGTTTTTAGCCCTTGGGTTTTAGCCTTTGAGGGGACCTGACGGTTGATGAGTGGACAGCGCCCGGGATTCGTACTCCTAAGGTTCCGGGTTCGATCCCCGGCGGAGACGGAAACTAATGGGTAGAGTTTCTTTCACCCTGATGCATCTGTTCACAAAGCAGTAAATAGATACCTGGGAGTTAGACAGCTGCTACGGGCTGCTTCCTAGGGATGTGTAAAAAAAATGGGGGGCAAGTCGAGGACCGGGCCGCGAGGGACGCTAAGCCCCGAAATCATCTCAAGATAACCTCAGGATAACCAAGACTGGAACAGTGAATATTCCGCCTCGACTCACAACAGCTGGCAACCTCTGGTTACCGAGAGTGTAAAGTTCCAGTAACTCTATATATATTGTCCAGGACAACGGGGATTCAATTGGCCCTCAGGACAATATATGTGATACCCGCTCGCGAGAGACAGTTAGTCACCCTCGGACAGGTGTTGGCCGCGTGTCCTCTCACCCAATGCGCTGTGAATTTAACGCTATCGACCACAACGTTAAAACTGCGACGATTTAGTGATATTTAATGCTCCGTAATACTGACGTTTTCCGACAAATAAGCCGTCGGTCACGATAGGTGGGGTGGGAGGCGTGTTCTCGTGCACTGGAGAGGCAATACAACTTTTCCGCAGGTCACTAATGTGCTGGTCATGTGACAGGCAGTTATTACCCCCAAGTGAATTGCATAGTTGTAATTGTCGTTGCACTAATTGTTGTTGCATTATTTGTTGCAATAATTGTTGTTGCGCTGTGTTGTTGCACTGATTATCGCAATTGTTGTTGAACTGTGTTACTGTATTGATTGTTGCAATAATTGTTGTTGCGCTGTGTTGTTGCACTGATTATCGCAATTGTTGTTGAACTGTGTTACTGTATTGATTGTTGCAATAACTGTTGTTTCACTGTGTTGTTGCAATAATTATTGTTGCATTAATTGTGGCAATGAATGTTGTTTCTATAAATGTGGTGGCATTAATTGTTGTTGCAATGTGTTGTTGCATTAATTGTTGTTGCATTATTTATTGAAAAAAAAATGTATTATTGATTAAACAAATGTTGTCAATTTAATTGTTGCTCTAATTGTAGCGCTAATTGTTATATTAATTGTTATTGCAGTAATTGCTATAAGAAATGTTGTTGCAATAAATTTAGTTGTAAAAAATATTGTTGCACTAGTTGTTGGTTGCAATAGGTTGCTGTTATTGCCCAAGTCATCGAAAATCTAAATTAAATATATGAAGAGAACAGCCAAACCTCAGCTTAGCTTGTAGAGAGAGCGCACACAATAGGAAGCTTCTGGCGCCTTTGTGGCATAGAATGAGCTGTTTGAAGCCATAATAGACTGCTTCCAGGTCAATTGCATGGATATAACAGTTTGCAATCGCAGTATATCATTGTCCCGTGTGACAGTCAGTCGGTCTGACACGCACGTATAGTGTATAGGGAATATAATATATATATATATATATATATATATATATATATATATATATATATATATATATATATATATATATATATATATATATATAACTGAAAACTCACACCCCAGAAGTGACTCGAACCCATACTCCCAGGAGCAACGCAACTGGTATGTACAAGACGCCTTAATCCACTTGACCATCACGACCGGACATAATGAGGTGATAGCCGAGGCTATTTGAACCACCCCACCGCCGGCACTCGGATAGTAATCTTGGGCATAGCATTTTGCCAAATCACCTCATTCTTTGGGGCACACGTGAGGAACACAAATGCGAACAAGCCTGAATGGTCCCCAGGACAATATGCAACTGAAAACTCACACCCCAGAAGTGACTCGAACCCATACTCCCAGGAGCAACGCAACTGGTATGTACAAGACGCCTTAATCCACTTGACCATCACGATCGGACATAATGAGGTGAGAGCCGAGGCTATTTGAACCACCCCACCGCCGGCACTCGGATAGTAATCTTGGGCATAGCATTTTACCGTGCCGGCGGTGGGGTGGTTCAAATAGCTTAGGCTATCACCTCATTATGTCCGGTCGTGATGGTCAAGTGGATTAAGGCGTCTTGTACATACCAGTTGCGTTGCTCCTGGGAGTATGGGTTCGAGTCACTTCTGGGGTGTGAGTTTTCAGTTGCATATTGTCCTGGGGACCATTCAGGCTTGTTCGCATTTGTGTTCCTCACGTGTGCCCCAAAGAATGAGGTGATTTGGTAAAATGCTATGCCCAAGATTACTATCCGAGTGCCGGCGGTGGGGTGGTTCAAATAGCTTAGGCTATCACCTCATTATGTCCGGTCGTGATGGTCAAGTGGATTAAGGCGTCTTGTACATACCAGTTGCGTTGCTCCTGGGAGTATGGGTTCGAGTCACTTCTGGGGTGTGAGTTTTCAGTTGCATATTGTCCTGGGGACCATTCAGGCTTGTTCGCATATATATATATATATATATATATATATATATATATATATATATATATATATATATATATATATATATATATATATATATATGTGTCGTACCTAGTAGCCAGAACGCACTTTTTGGCCTACTATTCAAGGCCCGATTTGCCTAATAAGCCAAGTTTTCCTGAATTAATATATTTTCTCTATTTTTTTTCTCATGAAATGATAAAACTACCCATTTCATTATGTTTGAGGTCAATTTTTTTTTATTGGAGTTAAAATTAACGTAGATATATGACCGAACCTAACCAACCCTACCTAACCTAACCTAACCTATCTTTATAGGTTAGGTTAGGTAGCCAAAAAAGTTAGGTTAGGTTAGGTAGGTTAGGTTGTCGAAAAACAATTAATTCATCAAAACTTGGCTTATTAGGCAAATCGGGCCTTGCATAGTAGGCTGAGAAGTGCGTTCTGGCTACTAGGTACGACATATATATATATATATATATATATAATGTATATATATATATATATATATATATATATATATATATATATATATATATATATATATATATAATATATATATGGAAAGAAAGGAAAGAAAGAAGAAGGAAAGTGAAACGCCATGCAACCTCTGAAGAGACAACTAACACAACACCTATACCCCCTATTAGACTATTTTACAGGAACTTCTTTTCAACAGCTCATAAAACGGAGGAAAGGGTCCTGAAAGATATTGTTAATAGAAACGTTATCCCTACAGACAAAAATCAGAGGATACAACTGACGATTTACTATAAAACCAGAAAAACGTCCAGCCTACTCATGAGAAACTCTCCAGACACAAAGCAGAACGCTTTAAAAGAGACCAACGTCGTCTATGCCTTCAAATGCCCTCTTGGAGACTGTAAGCTCCAAAAAAAACAGTATATAGGCAAGACAACAACATCTCTTTCTAGGCGTTTAACGATGCATAAGCAACAGGGCTCCATTAAGGAACATATAATCTCTTCCCACAACCAAACCATCGCCAGAGAAATCCTAGTAAACAACACAGAAATCATCGATAGATACAGCGATAGCAGGCGGCTTGACGTCTGCGAGGCTCTACACATCAAGAAGTCAACACCAGCAATCAACAGCCAATTAATGCACAACTATATTCTACCCACCTCAAGACTCCGCTCCAATATAGAAGCATCAAGAAATATGGAACAATAGGCTTTCTACAAATCACTTCTATTCAATACGTATTGTTTCGTGTTCTGTCTTGTGTTTAGGAATTTAATACCCTATTAATACCACCTCACCCCATCCACCTCACTCAAATGTAGATATAAACAAATCGATGATGTGTAAGTTCTATTCAGTTGTGTATGTGTAAGCTAAAGTCTTTGAAAATGTAATAAGTTTTACGAAACGCGCTCAAGTGTCGCGTGAGACTAGAAATAAAAATGAATATTGGAGAATTGATTTTTGAATTACCACCAACAGTGAAAAGAAACGTACGAAAGATCGAGAAAATTAGCGTTAGAATTATTAATCTTACTTTTTCGGTCATATTTAATAATATATGTCTACAGGAAAGACTGCTACCAAAATATATTAATATATATATATATATATATATATATATATATATATATATATATATATATATATATATATATATATATATATATATATATTATATAATGTCGTACCTAGTAGCCAGAACGCACTTCTCAGCCTACTATGCAAGGCCCGATTTGCCTAATAAGCCAAGTTTTCATGAATTAATTGTTTTTCGACTACCTAACTTACCTAACCTAACTTTTTTGGCTACCTAACCTATAAAGATAGGTTAGGTTAGGTTCGGTCATATATCTACGTTAATTTTAACTCCAATAAAAAAAATTGACCTCATACATAATGAAATGGGTAGCTTTATCAATTCATAAGAAAAAAATTAGAGAAAATATATTAATTCATGAAAACTTGGCTTATTAGGCAAATCAGGCCTTGCATAGTAGGCCGAGAAGTGCGTTCTGGCTATTAGGTACGACATTATATAATATATATATATATATATATATATATATATATATATATATATATATATATATATATATAAGGCACAACTCTCCTAAACACGAGAGTCAAGTATACAACTTTAGAACACTTTCCCACCAGGAGACTCGAACCCTAGCCAGCACAGAAGCCTTCCAGCAACCGGCATAACAGGTACGCCTTAACCCTCTCCACCACCTGCTCAGACCCTTAAAAGAGATGGTAATTTCGGAGTATTTAAATACCACAAAGATCACCACCTCCCAAGAGCACTAGACCCCTCACTAGACTCGTCTAAATGACCCCTCACTTGCTCTAGTGCTCTTGGGAGGTGGTGATCTTTGTGGTATTTAAATACTCCGAAATTACCATCTCTTTTAAGGGTCTGAGCAGGTGGTGGAGAGGGTTAAGGCGTACCTGTTATGCCGGTTGCTGGAAGGCTTCTGTGCTGGCTAGGGTTCGAGTCTCCTGGTGGGAAAGTGTTCTAAAGTTGTATACTTGACTCTCGTGTTTAGGAGAGTTGTGCCTTAAGCATAGACACTGTGTCTTCCCATATTAACAGGGACTTGATGAAATTAACGTCTAAATGACCCCTCACTTGCTCTAGTGCTCTTTGGAGGTGGTGATCTTTGTGGTATTTAAATACTCCGAAATTACCATCTCTTTTAAGGGTCTGAGCAGGTGGTGGAGAGGGTTAAGGCGTACCTGTTATGCGGGTTGCTGGAAGGCTTCTGTGCTGGCTAGGGTTCGAGTCTCCTGGTGGGAAAGTGTTCTAAAGTTATATATATATATATATATATATATATATATATATATATATATATATATATATATATATATATATATATATATATATATATATATATATATATATATATAATCTTTCTTGTAAACATATGTTGTTGAATATGACTGAAAAGGTATGATTAATAATTCTAATCCGAATTTTCTCTATATTTATTATGTTTTTCTTCACTGTCGGTGGTAATAAAAATAACAATTCTCCAAAATTCTTTTTTTTAATTGTCTGACTCCTGAACGCGTTTCGTAATTCGTATTACATTTTCAAAGACTTAATTTACACACAAATTCGTCGTACTTATACTCTACTGGATAAGGTGACATGGTACAAAAATTTTGGGTGAGGTGACAAACACAAGACAGAACACGAAACAATGGGTATAAATTGGATAAATGAACGAAAGTAACTGTAGAATAAATGGAATTTATTTTATTTGAATGGAAGTAACTGTAGAAGGCCTATTGGCCCATACTTCCTCTTGCTGCTTCCATATTGGTTCGGGGTTTAGAAGTGTGTAGAATGTAGTTGTGCATTAATTATTTGTTGGTTGCTGGTGTTGACTTTTTGATGTGTAGTGCCTCGCGGATGTCAAGCCGCTTGCTATCGCTGCCACAACATCGCGAGCTAAGTAGTAGCATAATAATAATGAAATTTTTATAATTCGCTTTGTCGGGAACAGAAGACTTTATATGTGGAGATGTATGCTTCTATCCCTAGTGCCCCACTGCGGATAGACGCTTAATGGGGGTTTGTGGCTAGTGTGGTGTCTGAAGTGGTGGTGTCTGAAGTGGTGTGTCCCAAGTGGAATGTAATCTAGTAGGATGTTTCTGAGTGTCTCAAGTGGTTCACCTCTTGTGGGTGAGTCTCTAGTTGGCTGCCTCTATCAGGGTTACCAACCTTATTCTTTGTAAGTTGTGCAAACCTATTTTGTTGAACATATCTCAAATTTCCTGTGGGATGTTAATATTCCATGGGATGTTAATAGTCTATGGGATGTTAATAGTCAGTAATGGTGTGTGGGATGTGTGTGTGCTTCAGGATGCGGCACTGGTCCATGGTACCCGTATCAGCCATTAAGAAATATAACGTTAAATATGATCATCATAATATTTGTAAGGGAAAGTTGTATCTAAAAACAATTGTTTAAATGTTTGTGAAAACTTAAAAAAAGGCAAAAAGACACATTCAAATAACATTATTTCACTAAATGTGAATAATAATGTAAATTAAAGCTGTTGTTTAACATGAACACCAAATGCTTTGGCAAATAACAAAGGTAAAGTAAAGGATGAACCATCTAGTGATCACTAATAGAAAGGTTATGGATCACAGAATAATGTTTAATAAAACAAAACATTTTATAATATCGTAAAAAAAATATTATGACTACAATACACCAGATTATAAAACTCATCACGGCCCTTGTGGATTTGTTCATAATGACTACAATATATTAGTTACACGACCAATAACGGTATAGTGCAGCCCGTCCGAAGGGTAGTTAATTAAAGATACAAGTACACTTAGCGCATTTGGATACCGTTTAGATAGTGCTTTTATAATCTGGGGTTAGTGATTACAGTGAGTGTTCCTCCTCCGTGTTCGAACCACCTGGATACTTAACTAGGCTTTTCGCGTATTTTTAAGTTTCCATTAACAGTCTTTTGGTTAACTGGGAAGTGAACCGTTGTCTTAAGCTGAGATTATCCTCAGGTTCTGACTGTATAATATTTGAAACCAGGCTTTATTGTTGGGTACGGTTCTGTTATAAAAGTTTTCTTTAATTAGCCATAACGAAAACGTTCTTTTTAATGTGAAATTCTTGGGATACTCAAGCAGGCCAGGATTTCAATTTTTTTTCAGCAAGGAACACTGGTAATGCATATAACCGTAATCTAACCTTAAGCTAAAGACAGGAAATACATAGAAGCATTAATTACATAGTGCATTTTGGTACTATTTTTTGCATTAATAAAATGCAAAAATTGACGAAGCATGGTGATTACCACGAAGGTACAGCCTCCTGGGTAGCGATAGTGACCATGTAATATTGCTAACCGAATTACAACGTGATTGAAGACAGAATACAGAAATAAATAACTAAAAATAAAATATTAAATGTTTTGAAGATTCGAAGATCAAAATCTGATCGTCAAGGAATCACAGACCACTAAAAAGCTAAATACAAGCTTCCTTTCCACGAAACTTAAGCTAATGTGAAATTAAACACAAACTCCTCACATCAACGAAACATATGTACGCTCAGAAACAACTCTATTGACATAAACACCTCGAGACTGTTCAACACTCTCCCGCGACTGTTCAACACTCTCCCGCGACTGTTCAACACTCTCCCGCGACTGTTCAACACTCTCCCGCTACACATAAGGGGCATAACCGGCCGACCTCTCACGGTGTTCAAAAGAGAACTCGATAAGTACCTCCAAAGGATACCTGATCAACCAGGCTGTGATACTACGTCAGGCTGCGAGCAGCCGCGTCTAACAACCTGGCTGAAAAACAATAACTAAATACAAACTTTCAGGGCGTTAATTTTAACACTTTATTTTAACAGAATGAATCGACAATGAGTAGTATATCAGTTTGAGAAAAGTTGCAAAATCAACGTAGGAAAAGTCTCAGGCAATTCTTTACATAAACTCAGGGAAGAATTTCATTCCAGAGATTAAAGTGCCTATACAATACACAATTTTAGAAAATAGAATTTTTTCAATATGAAAATTCGAGCAATATAATTTAACTCGGTACAAGTATTAACCCTCATTGACCTACATAAGGGCTGCCCGTCCTCTCTCCTAATACATTACTTTTCATATGATTCAATCACGCTGTTAAACATCTGAGGAATTAGTAAAGAAAATAGCATTATAATACTTTCGTTTTGTATTTTATTTTATTTTTATTTAAATGTACAAGAGTTCTTACATTCTTATAAAGTCACCAGCACGCATAGCGTTTCGGGCAGGTCCTTAATGTTAATGTTCCCCGGAATACGACCCGCCAAATCGTTTAACAACCAGGTACCCATTCACTGCTGGGTGAACAGAGGCTTATAGTTATGGATTGTCGACCAGTCAAACCTCCAACACGTCCTCGACTCAAGTCCATTACATCCAGCGGTCGACCCCACAGACGCATTCATCAGTTTTTATATGTTGTTCATTGAAAACAGGAATTTTCTCATATATAAATTAATTTTATATTTTATTAGCATATTGTGCATATATAGGCATAGGTTAGGTTAGGTTAGGTGTTTAGGTTCTGTTAGAGATCATTTGAATTTATAGTACGTGGGTGAAGCATTTACAGCGTTGTGGTTTGAACAAAATTCGTCAGTGAAGCACTTGTTCCGGAAGTGTTCGCACGTTATCAGTTGTGAGTCGTGTGTAAACCGTTTTTCATTCATAAACAGCGGGTTTGGCGGGTGCATGGAATGGACTTTGGTCTTTGTTGTTTATGAGGACGGGCTGCAATTCTCCCCGGCCGGGATACGAACCCAGATCAAAGAGCTCGCGAGGCGCCGGGCAGGTGTTTTACCACTGCTCTACGGGAACCAGCATTTGTGCATTAATCTCAACAGGTTAGGTGGGTTGCTTGGGGATGTACGCTTCTGACTAAACAAAACACGAAAATTTCAGGTTAAGTATATCGAAATAGGGCAATTAAAGGCGGTATCGGATGACTAATTGTCCCAGTAAATTACATTACATTAATGCAAGCAAATTTGGTGATCAGTAATAGTTGCATTAGTTAGAACAGGCTCAACATTTATTTTTTTTTATAAAATTTTCTTAAAAATTTGTATGGCAATAGAGTGTCCGAGATAGTGTGTGATAGGCAGAGAGCCTTCTGTTATTGTGTCAACCTCGCCTGCTGTGAGATTTCCATGGAGTGCCACTGAGTAACGAGGTATTTCCATGGAGTGCCACTGAGTAACGAGGTATTTCCATGGAGTGCCACTGAGTAACGAGGTATTTCCATGGAGTGCCACTGAGTAACGAGGTATTTCCATGGAGTGCCACTGAGTAACGAGGTATTTCCATGGAGTGCCACTGAGTAACGAGGTATTTCCATGGAGTGCCACTGACTAACGAGGTATTTCGGTCTCCTTAATCCTCGTCATATAAGCTGACAACCTCAATAACGTGGGTAATAACATTTTATTCACTAGGATTATCGGTGCCTCGAACGAGGGCTGCAAAAGCGCGAACCCGTCGCTCTACCGACTATACTTGGTATGTTTATTATTTTGTGTGTACTCACCAAGTTGTACTCGCCTAGTTGTGCTTTCGGGGGTTAAGCATCGGCTCTTTGGTCCCGCTTCTCAACTGTCACTCAGCTGGTGTACAGATTCCTGAGCCTACTGGGCTGTCATATATACATTTGAAACTGTGTATGGAGTCAGCCTCCACCACATCACTGCCTAATGCATTCCATCTATTAACTACTCTGATACTGAAAAAGTTCTTTCGAACGTCCCTGGAGCTCATTTGGGTAGTCAGCTCCCACCTGTATCCCCTTGTCCGCGTACCACCCGTGTTAAACAGTTTATCTTTATCCTACCCTGTTAATTCCTCTGAAAATTTTGAACGCCGTAATCATGTCTCCCCGAGCTTCTGTCGGGAGACAGAAGTCTCCTGTCTTCCAGCGACGTGAGGTGCATTACACGCAGCCTTTCCTCGTAACTCATGCCTCTTACTACTCCCAGAACTCGCCAAGTTCTGGGACTTGCCTAGGGTATACTTCTGAACTTTGGTACGGGCTTGACAAGGTACGGGCTCCAGGCTGGGCCACATGCTCCAGATTTGGAGAATATATATATATATATATATATATATATATATATATATATATATATATATATATATATATATATATATATATATATATATATATATATATTTACTATCTTCTGATGTAGAGCATCTATCCCTCTAACTATTTTTCTAGCATCAGAGCTTAGCTGAAAGAGGAGTTCTCCAAAACTCATGTTCGTTATTTTAAGGTGAAGAAAAAAGTGAATTACTATAGAATGTATTACACTTATTTATAAAATTTGCACAACGTTTCGAACCTCCACGGTTCATTCTCAAGTGAAAAGAAATTACAGAACTCGTTAAAATTATACCAGTATGGAGTCAGGTGATAAAACACGTAGAATAAAGGAAAAGGCAAGGGGATAAATAGGGGATAAATGGGGGATAAATAGGGGACGAAGCACATACAAAGATTATATACATACATACAGCTCTGGTGCAGCAACAGCAGCTTGCAGCAGCAAGAACATCAATGAGCTCGACAGATTTATTATCTATATTTGATTTACTATATTTACGTGAGAGAGTTACTTAAGTGAAGGCCATTGTTACTTACAGTGTCCACAAGGTAAGCTTGATTGACTTCAATCATTCCTAAATCTTCAAGTCAAATTAGTATCGTAATTTTAGAAGCCTTCCCCCCCCCCTCCCCCCTGCCGAGTCTTCCTTGCCACTTCCTGCCTACCACTTACCCCCTTCCCCCCCTCCCCTGAAAAAAAATCTTATTTGAGGTCTTTGTAATTTGGAAGACATTTAGTTTAAAATTACTTGAGTAACGACAGCGGCCTCGTTTGACAAGAATTGGTGCAATTCTGGAATTAGGAGAGACTGTCCTGTTCCCTATTTAACCCATAAATATTTTTAGAAGAATATTAGTCCATTCCTACATATGTAGTAATGGACTAATATTCTTCATTCAAACTACAAATTTTTGTAACCATAGCTTTTAATTTATTCTGTATATAAATTGTTATTCACTTAGTCGAGCTAACCGCATGGGTTTGGCCATGATATTATTTATTCATCATTCAAAGTAACAAATTACTTCATTTAATATAATTATTCCGATGTTGAAATATGACTGGAAACATTTAATACTATGGTAGGAAAATAATGAGTATTAATCAACCAACTTGCATATAATTAAGCAAGATATATCGCTCTCAGCGACATGCATATTATATAATGAACGAAGGATTTATATATATATATATATATATATATATATATATATATATATATATATATATATATATATATATATATATATATACATATATATATATATATATATAAATATATAACTCAGGTACTGGTGAACAATGGATATAGCAACGCGGAGATAAACACGGCTATAAGAAGACACCTGGACCGATGGTACAATCCTGAACCTAGAACGGAAACCACAACACCTCCAATAAAAATTATATTATAAATCAACCATGCACAGTGAACATAAAAAAGAAGAAAGAATTATGAAGGAAATAATTCGTAAAGGAGTAAAAAGCACTACTCCTAACCAAAACATAGACTTGATCATATTCTACAACACAAAGAAGACTACCGACCTCCTTATTAAAAACAGCTCGAAGCTGACGGAGAACCCTCTACAGCCGTCAAGCGTTGTATACATGTACACTTGCCCCCATGAAGAATGTAACCCTCAATCTAAGTACGTAAGTATGACGTCGACTAAGCTGACGAGGCGTTTGACCTGTCTTCTTCAATCCGGTGCCCCTAGTAATCACATGAGACAAGCCCATGACATCACCCTAACAAGAGAAATGTTAAATAAAAATACTTGTATAATAGACAAAACCCAAGATACAAGAAGATTACAAATTCTTGTAGCAAGCCACATAAAAATAGAACAACTTTCCATGAATACCCAAATTTCGGAACTATTCCCTCTACCCACCATGAGAGTTGAAACAAGACCGGAACATAATTGTTGCCTGACTCCGGCTTCAATCTGTCGGCCAATGTACGTCTTACATCTTCCCTTGGATCAATGGAGGACCATTGAACAGTTGTATTCTCGAAGCCGAATTCATCTGGATGTTGATTACTGGTGTCAGCTCCCGAATGAACACTGCCTCAAACATACGAAGCCTCGTACGGTCATCGGTGGGTGTGATTTTTGTCGTATCTTTCACTATGTCTTGGCGATTAAGGATTTATTTATCCTAATGTTTGAAGATTATTTAGCTAATGTTTATTCTCTCGACCAATAATGCCTTTAACATCTATCATTTTGGAATACGGGTACATACACACAGGAAATAATTCTTACATATCAACACCAACGTACAGATAACAACTACCTTACATATCAACATCCACATACTGATAGCAACTACCTTACATACCAACATCCACGTACAGATAGCAACTACCTTATATACCAACACCCACGTACAGATAGCAACTACCTTATATACCAACACCCACGTACAGATAGCAACTACCTTACATACCAACACCCACGTACAGATAGCAACTACCTTATATACCAACACCCACGTACAGATAGCAACTGCCTAACATACCAACACCCACGTACAGATAGCAACTACCTTACATACCAACACCCACGTACAGATAGCAACTACCCGAGGCCTAGCGGTCTCGCTCCAAGCCCAACTTTCTCTCACTTGATGTCTTGATATCTCGTGTTCATCGAGATTGTTGTAGTTCCTTAATGTCGTTGAACGTTATGGTCACCGTTTACACTGATATTTGTAGGACAATTTAGTGCTCCTCGCTTCCTTGTTCACTATTGACAGTGGTTCAGACATGTTTCTCTATAGCGATAGTTGTTCACCATCGATCGCTGTTCAACGGCGTTCACTATTCATCAGGTGTTTACTGCTCATTAGGTGTTCACTGTTCATCGGCGCTCGCTACTCTCTTGGTGATGGATGTGACGAGCCTCGAACAAATTTAGTGACACGTTCAATTTGCTTCCCGGGTCACCGGCGGCCACACAGACGCAGTCCACTCCCATTTTAACGCTTCCACGGTTTCAATTTTTTTTTTTTTAGTGAGTAACGGTTTTTTGTGTGTGTTGGCCAGCGAGGCCATTTCTTCTCTGCTGAATTGTACGTGGTTCTCGATGGATGGAGTGGGCTATTTTTTTTTCTCTAAAACATGAAGTGAGCCGGTTTTTATTTTTTTTTCATGGATTGTGTTTCTTTTCTTTCATGAAGAGAACTAGTATATTTTTATTGTAGGGTAGAGTAGCATTTTCTATAAAGTGAGTTTGTTTCACAGATTTCAGAAATCGTGTTTCGGTACTATTTAGATTTCTTGGCTTGGTGCATTAATTTGATAATTATTTTACATGGCGTCTAGAGAACATTTTTGGTAAATAAAACATTTTCTAGTATACTTTTTTGTGTAATCTCGGCAATTTATTTATAGGTCAAAACAGATATATATAAATATATATATATATATTATATATATATATATATATATATATATATATATATATATATATATAAATATATAAATATATATATGTCGTACCAAGTAGCCAGAACGTACTTTTCAGCCTACTATGCAAGGCTCGATTTGCCTAATAAGCCAAGTTTTCATGAATTAATGTTTTTTCGACTACCTAACCTAACCTAACTTTTTCGGCTACCTAACCTAACCTATAGAGATAGGTTAGGCTAGGTTAGGTAGGGTTGGTTAGGTTCGGTCATATATCTACGTTAATTTTAACTCCAATAAAAAAAAATTGACCTCATACATAATGAAATGGGTAGCTTTATCATTTCATAAGAAAAAAAATTGAGAAAATATATTAATTCAGGTAAACTGGGCTTACTAGGCAAATCGGGCCTTGCATAGTAGGCTGAGAAGGGCGTTCTGGCTACTAGGTACGACATATATATATATAAATATATATATATATAAATATATATATATAAATATATATATAAATATATATATAAATATATATATATATATAAATATATGAATATAAATATATGTATATAAATATATGTATATAAATATATGTATATAAATATATGTATATAAATATATGTATATAAATATATGTATATAAATATATGTATATAAATATATGTATATAAATATATGTATATAAATATATGTATATAAATATATGTATATAAATATATGTATATATATATATATATATATATATATATATAAATATATGTATATATATATATATATATATATATATATATATATATATATATATAAATATATGTATATATATATATATATATATATATATATATATATATATATATATATATATATATATATGTCGTACCTAGTAGCCAGAACTCACTTCTCAGCCTACTATTCAAGGCCTGATTTGCCTAATAAGCCAAGTTTTCCTGAATTAATATATTTACTATAATTTTTTTCTTATAAAATGATAAAACAACCCTTTTCTCTATGTATGAGGTCAATTTTTTTTTATTGGAGTTAAAATTAACGTAGATATATGACCGAACCTAACCAACCCTACCTAACCTAACCTAACCTATATTTATAGGTAAGGTTAGGTTAGGTAGCCAAAAAAAGCTAGGTTAGGTTAGGTTAGGTAGGTTAGGTAGACGAAAAAACATTAATTCATGAAAACTTGGCTTATTAGGCAAATCGGGCCTTGAATAGTAGGCTGAGAAGTGCGTTCTGGCTATTAGGTACGACATATATATATATATATATATATATAGCCAACATATTTCAAGACAAAGGGCTTTTTGCGAAGGTTATATGCATTAAGAGCTATATCCCGCTTGTAAGTGAACATATACTGATAGTATACTTGCTGACAGTATACTCAGGGATAAAGTATACTTGCTGGTTGGTCAGTAAGCTGTAGTGGTGCCCTTAATAACTCTCCAGAGGTTGACAGGCCTTAAGCCCAACATCATCAAATGTTTTACAAGTGGCTCAAGAGTTCAACTATTATTGACACAGTGGTTAATATGTTACATTTTTTTAGCCGATGTGAACAGTATAATTGCTTGGGTCATAATGGTCTTTCCTGTTCGTTGAGAAAACATTTGGTCAAAAGTTTGCCAAATATTTTCCATGCCTCCAACATATACCAAAATAAAAGACAACTGTATATTTTATATTTTAATGGTACACGGGGCCTGTGAGCTGAGTGGACAGCGCTCGGGACTCGTAGTCCTAAGGTTCTAGGTTCGAGCCCCGGTGGAGGCGGAAACAAATGTACAGAGTTTCTTTTACCCTGATGCGCGTGTTGACCTAGCAGTAAACAGGTACCTGGGAGTTAGCTGCTACGGGCAGCTTCCTGGGGGTGTGTAACATAAAGGAGGCCTGGTCGAGGACCGGGCCGCGGGGACGCTAAGCCTTGAAATCATCTCAAGATAACGGGTAAATTGTTCATGGGTCCAGAACAAATTAATCAATTATTGATTTGTAATTCTGGCGATAACTGAGATGAACGCTGTCGATTCGATTCTTTATAACTTAATACTTGTTAACACGAATATTACCAAATGTTAAAAATTATACCAGTGAGTAAATATCTCTTTCTCCTGAAGGCTTTACAAATGCTTGCAAGTTCTTGTGACCTGCTAATGGTCGTAGTGGCCGCAGCAAGGTTATAAAAAGTTTTATTTTTATATGGTACGATACATCATGTATATACGTTTTTTTCATTTACGCAGGAGAAATTCAAGCAAAATTGTATAACAGTAATAACTATCTTTACGAAACAGGAATACATCTGCTCCCCCGTGGCCGGGCGAGGCGCACCAAGCTATCACCACCTTCACACCACAGAGGCTACTGCGAGGGATGTACAGTGAGAGGTAAACTCCGCACTGAGGGGTATACACTGAGGGGTATACACTGAGGGGTATACACTGAGGGGTATACACTGAGGGGTATACACTGAGGGGTATACACTGAGGGGTATACACTGAGGGGTATACACTGAGGGGTTTACACTGAGGGGTTTACACTGAGGGGTTTACACTGAGGGGTTTACACTGTGGGGTTTACACTGAGGGGTTTACACTGAGGGGTATATACTGAGGGGTATATACTGAGGGGTATACACTGAGGGGTATACACTGAGGGGTATACACTGTGGGGTATACACTGTGGGGTATACACTGTGGGGTATACACTGTGGGGTATACACTGTGGGGTATACACTGTGGGGTATACACTGTGGGGTATACACTGTGGGGTATACACTGTGGGGTATACACTGTGGGGTATACACTGTGGGGTATACACTGTGGGGTATTCACTGTGGGGTATTCACTGAGGGGTATACATTTAGGGGTATACACTGAGAATTTGTAGCTGGTTGATGAGGCATACAACAAACGCCAATCAAAAGCCTGTGAAAATTAGCTGACCTTAGCTAATTAGCTTAATTAGATTAGTTTACACTCGTGTTGTGACATCTGCATTTTTTCCTTCCCAGAGCAGATATTATGAAGGAAAGCGTCATAATCTTGGCATAGACACTAAGTTGTCCAAATGAACAACTTAACAAGTTGTACACTTGGTCAACTAAATTGCACTGTACAACCATCAATTTAGAATGCGATTAATTTTATATTTGCTCGTGCCGCTGTTAACTGCAAGTTGGGTTTGGTGGTGAAAAATGATGAGGAAATTTAATGTGGCTTGTGAAAACTCAATATTTTATTTTTTACAAATGACGAACAGGTGACTTTTGCCTCTTGTTAGGAAGCTTAAAGCTCTCCTGTGCCAACAGCTCAGCTTGAGCCTTCCCCCTTATCAGTTTTTGCCGGAACACGATCCGCCAATCAGTATTCAACCAGATTCCCAATTACTGCTTAAGCGAACAGGAGTTAAGGGTCTGTGCCACATCGTTCTTTTCGTATAGGGATCGAACCCTGTGTCGATATAGATGGCGAAGGGTGAGCGGACTGCCTACTTCACCATACACTTTATCAGCTCTAGGGATAGAAAACAGACTAAAAGTCTTCCATTATATAAGAAAACAAAAACCTGCGGTTCTATCTCGACCACCGAGCCCAGTCCCCTCCGGTTCATCTCTTCCAATTGCAAAACCGAGATTCCTAGGCTCTACGGTAAATTAATGTTCAGCACATCTACGAGACTTGTAGCATATAGATTCATTTCAGACTTATTTTAGACTTATATAAGTCGAGACATATTTATTGGATGATCAGCCAAATTGCTTAGTTGTATGTCCGCTGGTTCCTGGGATATCCCTCTACAGGGTGTATATGTACTCCTCTGGCTCTGGGGATATCCCTCTAGAGGGTGTACATGTACTTCTCTGGCTTTTGGGATATCCCTCTAGTGGGTGTACATGTACTCCTCTGGCTCTTGGGATATCCCTCTAGAGGGCGTACATGTACTCCTCAGGCTCTTGGGATATCCCTCTAGAGGGCATACATGTACTCCTCTGGCTCTTGGGATATCCCTCTAGCGGGTGAACATGTACTCCTCTGGCTCTTGGGATATCCCTCTAGAAGGTGAACATGTACTCCTCTGGCTCTTGGGATATCCCTCTAGAGGGCATACATGTACTCCTCTGGCTCTTGGGATATCCCTCTAGAGGGCGTACATGTACTCCTCTGGCTCTTGGGATATCCCTCTAGAGGGCGTACATGTACTCCTCTGGCTCTTGGAATATCCCTCTAGAGGGTGTACATGTATTCTTCTGGCTCTTGGAATATTCTTCTGGAGGGCGTACATGTACTCAACACTGATTCGTGGACTATGCCTTCAGAGGGCACTAGTGTACTTCCCTGGCCAGTGACGTATCCTTCAGGGATATGTGTATTTCCATGTTCCATACATTGTTGAATATGAATAATAACGGCTGCCATACCATACATTTCTTATTTCTAAGCGCACGAAAGATCGTGTAATGCCCTGTCCGTTCTCTCGATTTGACACTCCGTAAAACATGCAACTCTTCTACTTAACCAGAAACGTCCGAACCCAATCATCCGACATAAATTATCCAGCCAATGCATAAGAAACGTCAATATTCCGATGCTTCTATTTGTTCAAAAAAGTTTTATTTTTAACGGATTGGGCTATACCGTTAAAAAAAACGGCGTTTGAGTGAGAGGTCTGTATCTTTCGAGGAGGTAGAGGCCAAGTAGGACCACGTCATGGGGGTGTATAGGCATAACATTTTGTTGCTAACTTCTGGCCACTGGTTCTCGCACCTCATTGTTAACAGGACCGACTAATTCGTCATGAATGTCGGGTTTCAGTAAGAATTTAAGGACCGTAATGTTGACGTTTTTAGAGCAGGGAGGGAGGGAACTATCAGGTGGGGGGGGGGGGGGGGGGAAGCGCCAAGCTATTACGACCTTACAGCACTTGGATGGGGTCAGGATAAGGATTTGGGATGGGTCGAGGGGAAAGGATTGGTGCCCAACCACTTTGACAGTTCGGGATTGAACGTCGACCTGCATGAAGCAGTTTAGGTAGGTTTGTTTTGTTCCGGATATTTTTCGTTGGACTTCATTTGTACTTCGTCTCTCCCTCCACATCCTCATTCCCCCCATCTGTTAAGGTATGACCCTGATTCCAGCTTAAAAAAGGAGATTTAAATTGACCCCCATAAACCAACTTCTAGGGTGACTATAGTGATTTATTTCTCAGTATATAATTGCGTGAATAAAGCTCCAGTATTCACGGTGTGAGTGTTTGTGATATAGTTCCGTACCTGAGCTTCACCAACCATTTTTAGCCATATCATCGACTAATTAACATGTGGTGACATTTTTCTCTGTTAGGTCCATCATGGCCCACAGGAGTCACTCTCCTGATTGGATAGCAGAGGGGAGGTACGGGTTTATCATTGGTTTTATTCCTCTATCTCTTTTTTTGGTCAAAATAGTGAAAACATCGTTAGTGTCTCACTTGCTGGCTCTGCCTCATCCGAGCTATCTTTCTCACCCATATTGTCTCACTCACCTGATTGGTCTCACTCATACACACTCACAGACATTTCCTCACTCACGTATATTTCCTTACTCATCCATACTACCTTATCCATCCATACTGTCCCTTTTCCTCCGGCACTGGACCCTTTTAGAGATATATATGCAGTGAAAGGGGAACTCTCTTATAGGAGTGCATAGTTTACTTTACAGTTCAGAAACCACGTAGGGATTCCCATCAAAAAATATTTGTAAACTGAATTTACCTTCGGTGTTTTTTTTCGGGTCAACTTTAAGTTTGTCCTTATTTACTTCAGCTAATGTCTTACGGTTATACTAGACATTGGTAGAACTATTGTGGAAATGCAATATGAAGTTATTTAACAATTGCATAAACTATCACTTTGTTAAATAATATAACATTACAAAAGAACGAGGAGAGTTAAATAAAAATAAATGTTCACATTGCTCTTCACATTTGCCAAATGTAGTACATGAAACGCAAGTAAGTCCCAGTTTCCTTCTCGGACAAATGTTCTAACGTTTTTAACAAGAGCACCGCAATGTAACTAAACACTGAAATACTTAAGAGCTCTGATTTTTTTATCGCAAGCACATTTTAATGAACTCTGATATCTTGATCCTCAATGTTTCACCTCTTTGGTTAAATTCCTAAAGAGCTTTTGGCTACTAATTTCGTAATTTAGTTGTAGAGTTTCCCTTTGTTCAGTCAGTTATTTTGAATATAAAATGCTGATAGTCAACAGACTTTTCTTTTCTCCAGAAAGCTTTGAATATCTATGACTATAGCGTCATAGATGACTAGCATACCCTGCAGTGAACCGACACAGTGAGAACCGGACAGAAAACTGCAAAATTTTTACTCCGAAAATCTCAGTTTCAAAGGATAATCCAATCCACGGCTGCATGTGGACTTTCCTGCACAACGAGGAGCGACCTGTGAAAAATGAAACATGCCGATCATTAGGTACAGATCGGGAAATTCTGTAGCATTGAGCAAAACAATCTCAGCCGCAACATGAAAGACTACTTCACAAAAGATAAGCATAACAGGCTGATTTAAGTATTTATATTAATTTTAAAGTTTTCTTCCGAGTGCAAACTGTGGCATGATCAGTCACTGGGGATGGTATCCCTGGGAGGAATCCTGCACCTTCAGTGGAACATAACCTTGGGAGATTAGGGCAGGGATTTCTTCCCCAAGGAAGGGGAGGGAATTATCAGGAGAAAGCGCCAAGCTATTAAAAGTAACGTTACATTCGTCTTCTATACTGACCTTCCACATCTAAGCAATGTTATGAGAAATTCTTCGTTGTTTGCTTTTTGCGAGGCAACAACAAAAATAAGATTTTCAGTGTCTTCTGCTACTTCGAATGATGCATGCAAATTGTAGCTGTTTATTGGTTTGTAACATGAAGTGCCACATGTTGGAATGTTTGCAAGCTAGCAACTTCAAGTTAGCAGCAGAAATATTTCCTTTTCCTGGTGACGCTTCACCTAAACAGTCCTGAAAAAGAATCATAACAGTGTGGTGTGTGCCAACTACGCCAGACAATGAGGAGTCATCCTCAAAATCGAGGTTATCTAAAGCAAATATGGTGAAATTGTTTTGTGGAAGTGACTAGGAATGTGAGTATTGTTGTCTTCACGAGACTGGACAGCATATGTATCTAAAAAACTAAATTGTTTTAAAGAGAATCACCATAGCTGATTGATATGACAATTCAATTCATGGAAGTAATGAGTTCTTTGTTTTTGCTCTTTGTATAAATAATAAGAACATATGTAGTGGAGTTTTCTTTGACCCATTATGGAGCTTATAAAGCATAATTTGAAAAAGACAGAAAAGTTACAAAGATTGATGTTCCATACTTTTATCAATATGTGAATAAGAATTTACACTATATAATTTTGCATCACAAAATTATCAAATTTGGATTCAAATTGGGATTTATTTGCTTCAATCAATTTTGTCTTACTAATATTAAATCGAGTGAAAAAAAAGGATATTACCATGTTAGGCATTTTAGTATTCTCCCGTGAATAACGCAGTTCAGAAGCACCAGAAAATTTATCGTGAAGTTTTAAATCAACATTTATCAGTGCTTCTGTAAATGTTTCTCCAGCAGCTTTAACGTTATCATGCATTCTTATTTTTTGAAGCGGGGTCATCGGTACTCAGATATGAAGGATATACTAACAGTGTTTAATTTTTGCTCTAAACTAATGGTAAAAAAATTAAATGTACCTTCATAAGCTCTCACCAGGAATATCTTTGTCATTGGTTTGGATTACAAGTGTTTGATGAGAATGATCGTCGCCACGAAGCTGTACATTTTGCAGCAGGACACGTTACCGATGTCACTCTGCTAGCATGACTTAGGAACATTTCTTGCCTGGCTTCACCACTCGCTAATTTAGTGGTTGCTTTACATAATATTGTATCGCCACTACTTTCACTGAAATATTGCATCCAATCTCTCTTGTGTGACGTATAATTTGTATAGCAGGTGTTTTCCATATGATAACAGATTTCATCATCTCTAATACGCTTTAACCTTTTCAAGACTTCATCTTCTCTTATATTCACCGCCTCTCTCAATGGCTTCTGACCGCTTTGGGTTGAACTTAATTTTCCTTCGTGTTTTGGAAGATGATATAGTTATCTCTGTTATATAAACCTGGACCACCACCAAGTTTCAAATTTTTTGGTCAAATTTAGGGCACTGCCAATGTTTTTAGCAGCTTCGTCATCCATCGCACCTCTAGTTTTCTCTTACAATTGTCACTGAAAAGTAATAAGAAAATAAATGAGATAATATAGATATATATATTAAATATTATAGAAAGTAGATATTAAAAAATAGATAATATAGATGTTATAGAAATTACATATTATAGAAAAAGATATTATAGGTTACATGGAAATCCGATATTATAGATTTTAAAGATATTAGATATTATAGATATTATAGAAATTAGATATTACAGATATTATACAAAATATTATTAAAGATATTACAATATTATAAAATTATTCATAAATAATTAGTAATTTGCCTTTCTGTATACCTAACTGCCTATTTTTTATATCTTTAGTTAGGGCTTATATGACACTCTGGCTCTAAATTTGTATTTAGTAAACTAAAGATTTATTATTGCCCACCAAAAAATATAATTCTTGGAAAAAAAACTGTCTCAGGTCTATACCATAATTAATTGTTCATTTCACAAAAATTCTCGTTAGGCAATTCAGTTGAATAAGTGCTTTAAAATGGTTTTAGTTTAATTGAAATCGGATTATTATTACAAAAGTTAGAAAAAATGTCTACCATTTTGGAAAATGTGGCTATATTGGACTTGCTCCACAAGTTTGGGAAAAGCACCTAAGATATTATGGCCACCGAAACAAAACACTGAAGATCAATTCATATGAGAATGAAGATCAAACACCGTGAAGATCAACACTTCTATGTGTATACAGGACTGTTAGCCCTGGCTTCAACTCATGAGTAAAGTATACCTGCTGGATGGTCAGTAAACTGGTGTCACAGCCTCCTTGATCCTCAAGAAGCTGATAATAGGTTTTAAGCCGTGTCCCTCAACCGGTATTGACTGAAACCCGTTCTGCCTTTTTATTTAACAGCACTGCCTGTCTTATTGGTACTGCCTGTGTTACTGGTACAGCCTGTGTTACTGGTACTGCCTGTGTTACTGGTACTGCCTGTGTTACTGGTACTGCCTGTGTTACTGGTACTGTCTGTCTTACTGGTACTGCCTGTGTTACTGGTACTGTCTGTCTTACTGGTACTGCCTGTCTTATTGGTACTGCCTGTCTTACTGGTACTGCCTGTCTTATTGGTACTGCCTGTCTTACTGGTACTGCCTGTCTTACTGGTACTGCCTGTCTTACTGGTACTGTCTGTCTTATTGGTACTGCCTGTCTTACTGGTACTGTCTGTCTTACTGGTACTGTCTGTCTTACTGGTACTGTCTGTCTTACTGGTACTGTCTGTCTTACTGGTACTGTCTGTCTTACTGGTACTGTCTGTCTTACTGGTACTGCCTGTCTCATTGGTACTGTCTGTCTTACTGGTACTGTCTGTCTTACTGGTACTGCCTGTCTTACTGGTACTGCCTGTCTTATTGGTACTGTCTGTCTTACTGGTACTGCCTGTCTTATTGGTACTGCCTGTCTTACTGGTACTGCCTGTCTTACTGGTACTGCCTGTCTTACTGGTACTGTCTGTCTTACTGGTACTGTCTGTCTTACTGGTACTGCCTGTCTTACTGGTACTGCCTGTCTTATTGGTACTGCCTGTCTTACTGGTACTGTCTGTCTTACTGGTACTGCCTTTCTCACAGGTACTGATTTTCTGGCCAGCACTTCCTTTCTTACCAATATTGTCAATCTTACCCTACTGTGTTTCTTTTAAGTATGGACCTTCTTACCGGAACTGTCTTCCACACCAGTATTGACTCAAACCAGTTTTGCCTTCCTCAACAGTATTGAATCATTCCTTCCTTCCTCTCTTTATTTGCAACTGATTACAAAATCTTTAGAGATTCTCGATGGCTTAAAGTGAGATAAATTATTTAATGTACAGAAGGGCTCGAATAATTTTTGCTCGGGCGGCAGCACTCACAATTTCATGGATTTGTTGATTTAGCAGCAATTGGAGGATTGGTTTAACATAAATATCAACATGTTTTTATAATTTGTGTAATTTTTATACTAGATTGTTCAGTCTGTGAGTTTGTATGTGCGTGTATACACTTGTGAAGAGGTTCTGAGGTTTTGTTTGTGTGGACACTTAAAGGTGCCTAAAGGGTCGGGCTCCAGCTCGTGTCCTCACAATCGTGATTTATGTCATACCTAATGTTGAAATTATATTTTTTATTCTAATGTGTTCACTCAGAAACGTGTGTGTGTGTGTTTATTGGAATCATTTATTATATGTAGCTTGTAATGTGTGCTTCTATGTTTTAATTTATATTACTCATCCTTGTCCGTCTGTTTCTTTTCTCTCTCTCTCTCTCTCTCTCTCTCTCTCTCTCTCTCTCTCTCTCTCTTTCACACCGGTGGGCACAGGAGTAGACGCCTGACTAATGTTAGCAGGTTGAGAGCTTTTCCTTTCCTATAGCTGACGATAATACTTACTGGATTTGTTCCCAATCAATCCTCCTCTTTTTTTTTAGCACGAGAAGAGTGTGTGTGTGTGTGTGTGTGTGTGTGTGTGTGTGTGTGTGTGCAGGGAAGAAATACAAAGGAGAGTTAAGGAATGAATGCTACTTCCCACACAGGCGGACGCAGGCGTCACATAAAATACACCTTGCTCTTAAATATGCTGCGTGACAAACAGCGAGCTATTACCATGGCGATTGATAGCCAAATATTTCTTACCAGTCGATTCGAGCATAGGAATTCATTTGGGATTTACGGGTTGAGTGTTCACAGAACAAAGTGTTCTGTGATGGTGCACCAAGTGTAGAGAACCACCTGTGATGGTGCACCAAGTGTAGAGAACCACCAGTGATGGTGCACCAAGTGTAGAGAACCACTTGTGATGGTGCACCAAGTGTAGAGAACCACTTGTGATGGTGCACCAAGTGTAGAGAACCACCAGTGATGGTGCACCAAGTGTAGAGAACCACCAGTGATGGTGCACCAAGTGTAGAGAACCACCAGTGATGGTGCACCAAGTGTAGAGAACCACCAGTGATGGTGCACCAAGTGTAGAGAACCACCAGTGATGGTGCACCAAGTGTAGAGAACCACCAGTGATGGTGCACCAAGTGTAGAGAACCACCAGTGATGGTGCACCAAGTGTAGAGAAGCACCTGTGATGGTGCACCAAGTGTAGAGAATCATCAGTGATGGTGCACCAAGTGTAGAGAACCACTTGTGAGGGCGCACCATCACCTCTTGGGGCAGTTTCGTAGTTTTACCTTAAACACAAAATAAATGAATATATTTGTTTAAATATCAATCGTGTCTCAAAGGACCAGACATGAAATGTGAAGTCAACTTGAACTGTAAAGGCCAATAATTCCTTTATAAAGATACTTACGGAGTGTTGAGTAGTGGAATATGTGACGTAATGTATTAGATTGACTCCACAAGGGATAAGATTAAAAAAAACATTTGCAACTAAAATAATTATAATAATTGTAATCTTATTTATTGTAAAATATTGGTTTTAAAATTAAAACCGATTGGTATTATTATTTTAGATGATATTACTTATTTGTATTCTTTAATAACAATAATAATTATTTGTATTCTTTAATAACAATAATAATAATAAATTGTCATCAATATTTCCGTGGAAATAAACATTTTATTCACCTGAGACTCGAACCACGGACCCCACGTGTGTGAGGCAGAGGCTCACACGAGTGGGGAAAAACTGCTCTTGAGCCTCTTGCTGCTTCGAGCAGCCTAGAGCCCAAATCCTTGAAAACCCCATGCGACACACTTCCTATGGATCAAGGGTCTCGGGTTCTATAGGAATAAAGTTGTATCGGTGATTTATTCCCCTATTCTTGTTTGATTTCTCTCTTTCTCATAGCGTATCTGTTTGTCTGTAAGCAATGCATTTGGACACTGAACAGGATTGATCAGAACTTTACATGGCATTTTATTTCATCAAACCAACGTCTTTAGTATTGCCAGGCTATATGTAGTTCCATTTCATAAACCTCGCATGTACTAAGGACCATAAATCGTAATTTTATTTAATTTTTTTATGCATTGAACCAAAACATTTTGGTTCACTTTTCTAACACTCATTTAATTCGGTAAATTAGTGTTTAGAGGAAATGATCAGGATTCGGGTTCTGGGAAGGGTATCAAATCTAGAGTTCAGGGAGGAGGATCAGGCCTTAGGTTCAGGGATATTCAAGCCTGGGGTTCAGGGGAGGGGGACAAATAACACCTGGGGTTCAGAGAAAGGGATAAAACCTGGGGTTCAGGATAAGGGATCAAGAGTAACTTCAGAGATAATCAGGCTTCAGGTTCTGGATGAGGTATCAAATCTGGAATTCATGAAAATGGAATACAAGCTAGAAAAATCCAAGAAAACCAACTTAAACATAAATATGATGACCTAACAACAGACCAGAAGAAGAAAAGACGACGTTTCGGTCCGTCGTGGACCATTATCAAGCAATATGTGGTCCAGGGCGGACCTACACGTCATCGTCTCTTCATCTTCTGGTGTGGGGTTTGGGCATCATATTTTCACCCACGATATTGTGACTCGTCGTCTGATTAAAATAAATATGTATCCCTGAACAGTGTCAAGTACTCCGGGTAGTATTAAATAAAAAAAACATCTTAAATCCCCATAAGATTCCCCCGCTGGCCTGAATAAAGAGAACTACCGTGGGCGGGGGGGGGGGGAGGGATAGTGCAGGAAGCTGATTGGTTAAGGCCATTGAGGAGTTGATGGCACGGAGGGATGGTCAACTGGCGTGCAATTTCGTCGTGAATGAGACCAAAGTATGCCTCTACTTGTCTTTAGGAGAATGTGGGTTGTGGCATTGTATCTTTTTTCAGTATTTTTTATTTTGTTTGCACTTTATTTAATATAGGAAACATAAATTTTTTATTAATTTTAATATTGTAAGTGCAGCTTATAAAATTAACTAGGTTGAGAACTAAATGAACTTTTATCAACTTAAATGAATAAAAGAATAAAGTAATAACATTGATTTTCATTATAATGCCAAAATACAGGAAAGTAATACATTAAATTTCCTGAGAAGATAATACAATATATTCTAACTACAAAAAGCACTGTAATCTGACATATAAATTCTTCACTTTAAGAATCAGGATGAAGTACAGATTACCATTTTTCTATTATATTTTTTGTGCAATCTTCTTCCCCTTTCCTGTAAGGTCTCCGGGATATATTGGCCCATATATAACCATCCTTATCAGCTTATCCCCTGCAAGTTAGGACATTAAAGGGACATCATCTACCTGTAATGATCGCTTCCCCTTACCTCTGGCAGAGGGAAGATGGTACTATCTCTCTCTCTCTCTCTCTCTCTCTCTCTCTCTCTCTCTCTCTCTCTCTCTCTCTCTCTCTCTCTCTCTCTCTCTCTCTCTCTTGTTCGCTTCGATGGGAATTAGCGAACCGGACGGTCTTGCTTACCTCTACCCTCCTCTACAGTTTGTGTCATGGAATCTCTCTCTCTCTCCCTCTCTCTCTCTCTCTCTCTCTCTCTCTCACTCTGTGCAAAAATCCAGTCTACCCAAAATAAAAATAAGCATTATAATAAACATAAATATAAAACAAGACCTTAGCTAAATGCTGGAGTCTGCATTCTCCCTTGCTGTTAACTTTTGTTTATGGATCTAGTAGAAACTGGACCAGGGGGAGTGCTGCTCCCACGTTCTCGGCCGAATTGATGCACAGTATTGGTGTAATTGCCAGGTTTAAGATTAAGTTTCAATACATTAAAGACACTGACACTTAAATATCCTAGACTGGGTAATTGAATCAAATGTGTAAACTAACATTGCTCATTTAAATATATAAATTTAGCTCATGCAAATTTATCTACATGAGGAATAAACAACAAGTATGTATTTATTTATTTATTAGCTGTCTATAATCCCGGATGGAATAGAAATGGTTGAGCACGTTTCCGATCACCTAAAGCCCTGTTCACCTAGCAGTAAATAGGTACCCAAGAGTTAGTTAGCTTTTTGGGGGGTTGCATCCTGGAAAGGGTCAGTAGTTCGACCTTGCGGGTGGGGGGGGGGGGAGACCTCGATATAAGCCTTACATTTATATATACTTGCTGCCTGTCCCCCGGAAAAATAATTGTTATTATTATTTGTATTAATGCTGACCAATCTCATTCATCACCACCACTCATTTATCTCCATAAGTGTGGGTATTAATTTATCAGTCGTGTACTAACAGACTGTTGGGTTGATTGCCCATAATACAGCCACATCTGTTTCGACTTTTTTGCTGCAGGATTTTTTGGTGTGTGATCTCAGTGGGATCCCCTGCCGTAAACCAGAGACACTGGGGGTTGTGGAATGAACAGAGAGGGATACTGCTAGTGTGTGACGCTGGAGTGGCTTGTTGTGTACATGAAGGCTTGATGTTGTGCCTGGCTTCCCCTCCTCACATATATTTCATGAGTTTATGATCAATACGTGTTAATATAATGGTAAAACAGCACAAGTTTTTGGCGGTATTGTTAAATCAAGCACGTAGAGTTCTTTATCTCTAACAAACAGTACCTTTATGGGAGATCCCTCGTTTTCCTGCTCTTGGGCTAGACGGTAGAGCGACGGTCTCGCTTCATGCAGGTCGTCGTTCAATCCCCGACCGTCCAAGTGATGGGCACGATTGCTCTCCCTCCTTTCCCCGCGTCCCATCCCAAATCCTTACCCAGACCCATTCCAAGTGCTACATAGTCGTGATTGCCTGGGGCTTTCTCCTGATAGTTTCCTTCCCATCGTTTGCCTGCAGAGGTAATGTTAACCTTCTGGGTTCCTAGAGTCGATGGTTCGAAGTTCGATGAACAAAGGTGTAGGTAGGCCCTAGCGACGAAGATAGGTGGGGAAGGAAGAAACTCCGGAAACAGCATGAGGATGGAGGAGGGGCGGGTCGGAAAGTTCAATGGCGCGTCCATTTTGGATTGGCATTTGTTTTGGTAATTTGACGACAGTGGACGAGTTGGCTCCGACACAATAAATACTCCTTTACGATAAAGAAAAATGGTTTTACCTCTCGCAGTGACATTAAACAGTAACTCATATGACTTCAAGCAAATGATATATATATATATATATATATATATATATATATATATATATATATATATATATATATATATATATATATATATATATATATATATATATATGCAAACAAGCCTGAATGGTCCCCAGGACTATATACAACTGAAAACTCACACCCCAGAAGTGACTCGAACCCATACTCCCACAACTGGTATGTACAGGGACGCCTTAATCCACTTGACCATCACGACCGGACATAAGGAAGTGATAGCCGAGGCTATATGAACCACTTCCCCGCCGGCACTCGGATGGTAATCTTGGGCATAGCATTTTATCAAATCACCTCATTCTTTGGGGCACACGTGAGGAACACAAATGCAAACAAGCCTGAATGGTCCCCAGGACTATATACAACTGAAAACTCACACCCCAGAAGTGACTCGAACCCATACTCCCACAACTGGTATGTACAGGGACGCCTTAATCCGCTTGACCATCACGACCGGACATAAGGAAGTGATAGCCGAGGCTATATGAACCACTTCCCCGCCGGCACTCGGATGGTAATCTTGGGCATAGCATTTTATCAAATCACCTCATTCTTTGGGGCACACGTGAGGAACACAAATGCAAACAAGCCTGAATGGTCCCCAGGACTATATACAACTGAAAACTCACACCCCAGAAGTGACTCGAACCCATACTCCCACAACTGGTATGTACAGGGACGCCTTAATCCGCTTGACCATCACGACCGGACATAAGGAAGTGATAGCCGAGGCTATATGAACCACTTCCCCGCCGGCACTCGGATGGTAATCTTGGGCATAGCATTTTATCAAATCACCTGTCCCTGTACATACCAGTTGTGGGAGTATGGGTTCGAGTCACTTCTGGGGTGTGAGTTTTCAGTTGTATATAGTCCTGGGGACCATTCAGGCTTGTTTGCATTTGTGTTCCTCACGTGTGCCCCAAAGAATGAGGTGATTTGATAAAATGCTATGCCCAAGATTACCATCCGAGTGCCGGCGGGGAAGTGGTTCATATAGCCTCGGCTATCACTTCCTTATGTCCGGTCGTGATGGTCAAGCGGATTAAGGCGTCCCTGTACATACCAGTTGTGGGAGTATGGGTTCGAGTCACTTCTGGGGTGTGAGTTTTCAGTTGTATATAGTCCTGGGGACCATTCAGGCTTGTTTGCATTTGTGTTCCTCACGTGTGCCCCAAAGAATGAGGTGATTTGATAAAATGCTATGCCCAAGATTACCATCCGAGTGCCGGCGGGGAAGTGGTTCATATAGCCTCGGCTATCACTTCCTTATGTCCGGTCGTGATGGTCAAGCGGATTAAGGCGTCCCTGTACATACCAGTTGTGGGAGTATGGGTTCGAGTCACTTCTGGGGTGTGAGTTTTCAGTTGTATATAGTCCTGGGGACCATTCAGGCTTGTTTGCATTTGTGTTCCTCACGTGTGCCCCAAAGAATGAGGTGATTTGATAAAATGCTATGCCCAAGATTACCATCCGAGTGCCGGCGGGGAAGTGGTTCATATAGCCTCGGCTATCACTTCCTTATGTCCGGTCGTGATGGTCAAGCGGATTAAGGCGTCCCTGTACATACCAGTTGTGGGAGTATGGGTTCGAGTCACTTCTGGGGTGTGAGTTTTCAGTTATATATATATATATATATATATATATATATATATATATATATATATAATCTCCGAAAGGTCTTCACCGATTGTTTTGAAATTTTCACACAACGTTCCATTCGCATCCAAGCGGGTTTTTATGTACATACTTTATAGATGTCACGTCTGTGGCGGATTTTTTTTTTTTTTTTTCATGTATTTTTCATGTGAGGGAAATCTTCGAAACCTTTTTACCGATTGCTTTGAAATTTTGACACAACGTTGCTTTCGAATAGGCGCATGATTTTATATACCTACTATATACATGCCTCACCTGTGACTGGAAAAAAAACATGCATTTTGGGGAAAAACAGCGCCATCTGTTGGACGTAGGAACAACACAAGCTGTAATCTCTGAAAGTTATTCACTGATTGCTTTTAAATGTTGCCACAACGTTCCATTCGAAAATGCGCTTGTTTTTATATACCTACTATATAGATGCCACACCTGTGACAAATAAAAACATGCATTTTTTGAGAAACAGTGCCATCTGTTGCACGTAATAGCAATACTCGCTATACTAAATATGTTATCATTCCATTTCAATGTTTCCGATTGCACTGATAAATTGATTTTTCATAGATTTCGATTTATTTTAATTTTTATTTCATTATTTTGTGTGACATTGTGTTGGAATTGAGCTGTGTTGTTTACCATGCCGTTCATTTCTTGAGAATAGTTTTTTTTATTTTTTCATTGTTTTAAATTACTTTTTTATTAACTGTTTTTCTTATATTTCAGTGATGGGAACATCAGATCATTTGATGTTCCTAATTTTCTGATGGGAACATCAGATCATTTGGGAATGCATCGGACGAGGGAGTGGGGAATGGTGTGTGGGGGGGGGGGGACGAGGGAACGAGAGTGGGGAATGGTAGGGAAAACGAAGGGACGGAGGAGTCAGGAATGGAAGGGAGGTTGAGGGGACGGGGGAAGGGGAAATGGTGGGGAGAACTGGGGGACAGGGGAAGATTCCTGTGGCTCAGCAACGCACATGCGTTACTTCGCCAAAGCAACGTGGGGCCAGGTACAGCTAGTGTGTATATATGTATGTATATATATATATATATATATATATATATATATATATATATATATATATATATATATATATATATATATATATGCAGCACATTACTTTGTTCTGACTATTGAACATAAAACGTTTACCATAAAAGAACGAATTATGGCTTTTCTCATGATTGGTGTGAAAGATTGTTCTAAACGTTTATGACGTCATGAATTACTGCATTTGCAATACCTTTGTTGGTTTGTTGGGTAGGAAGGGAACTATCAGGAACAAGCGCCAAGCATTTGCGACTATATAGCACTTGGTCAGGGAAAGAATTTGGGGGAAAGGAATGGTGCCCAACCACTTGGACGGTCGGGGATTGAACATCGACCTGCGTGAAGCGAGACCGTTGCTCTACCGTCCAGCCCAAATGTTGGGGTAGGAGCCTCGTTGCTTCGTTATATATATATAGTCTTATATGAAACATTTGGTCTTTTATGTAATACTATACTACCAAAATATTCCTATATCCTATGATAAAGGGGATTATACTCCACGCGTTTGTAATATTGGCGCTTTCTCCTGATACTTCCCTTCTCTCTCGCTCTCTCTCGTTCTCTCTCTCTCGCTCTCTCTCGCTCTCTCTCGCTCTCTCTCTCTCTCTCTCTCTCTCTCTCTCTCTCTCTCTCTCTCTCTCTCTCTCTCTCTCTCTCTCTCGCTCTCTCTCTCTCTCTCTCTCTCTCGTTTTTCTCTTGTTTTCAACCCCCTCGCGCTTATCACTAGATTTGTATTGTTAGATCATGTTTTCTCTTTTCCTGTCTTGTCGTTTCAATTGTTCTCTCTCGTCTTTTTTTGTTCTCTTTCTCTCTTGTTGTCTTCTTAATTTTCTTATTTTCTCCCATCTTTCTCGTTCTCCCTCGTCCTCAATCTCTGGCAGATGCGAAATTATTTTTATTTATATATCCCGGGAAAATGCGTAAAGGAGGGAAAGATGAAATTGAGATAGAGGGAATGACGGGGGAGGAGAGAACGTAACATAAATATTAGAGAGAGAATGGGAGAACAAAGATATGGGTCAAGAAGGAGCAGAAAAGGAGCAGGAAGATGAAAGGGCATGCAGAGAGAGAGGAGACTTTGAGGAGAAGAAATACGAGGGAGGTAGTTGAGGAATGAGAGGGCAGAATGGGGAGGTGGAGAAGAGGAGGGATGAGAGGGCAGAATGAGGAGGTGGAGAAGGGGAGGGATGAGAGGGCAGAATGAGGAGGTGGAGAAGAGGAGGGATGAGGGGGCAGAATGAGGTGGTGGAGAAGAGGAGGGATGAGAGGGCAGAATGAGGAGGTGGAGAAGAGGAGGGATGAGAGGGCAGAATGAGGAGGTGGAGAAGGGGAGGGATGAGAGGGCAGAATGAGGAGGTGGAGAAGAGGAGGGATGAGAGGGCAGAATGAGGAGGTGGAGAAGAGGAGGGATGAGAGGGCAGAATGACGAGGTAGAGAAGAGGAGGGATGAGAGGGCAGAATGAGGAGGTGGAGAAGGGGAGGGATGAGAGGGCAGAATGAAGAGGTGGAGAAGAGGACGGATGAGAGGGCAGAATGAGGAGGTGGAGAAGAGGAGGGATGAGTGGGCAGAATGAGGAGGTGGAGAAGAGGAGGGATGAGAGGGCAGAATGAGGAGGTGGAGAAGAGGAGGGATGAGAGGGCAGAATGAGGAGGTGGAGAAGAGGAGGGATGAGAGGGCAGAATGAGGAGGTGGAGAAGAGGAGGGATGAGAGGGCAGAATGAGGTGGTGGAGAAGGTAAGGAAGAGAGAACAGAGTGAGGCATTGGAGAGAAGAGGAATTATAGGGCAGAGTAAGTGAGCAGGGAGAACAGAGGTGAAGGGATAGCATAGAGTTGCGGTGAAGAGGGAAAGGATGAGAAGGCAGAGAAGGCAGAGAGAGGGGTGGAAGACGGGGTAAAAATGAGAAAGAAGTAAAAGGGGTGATAGGAAGGGGTTGGATAAGATTACAGAGAGGTGGAAAGGATTAAAGAGCAGAGTGAGAGAGAGAGAGAAAGGAATTGTATGAGAGGGCAGAGTAGGGTAGTTGAAGGGAATGAGAGGCAGTCAAATGTATACTATACGTATACATGTATAACATGACTACATACTCCATCACCACGTGATGGAGTATGGAAACTTGGTGAAAGTAGGCTACTATGTGAAAGAAAACGTGTCCAACCATTTCTGTCCAGCTACCTAATATTCTAATACCAGTTAATAGAATAACTACCATTATTTAGTCCCCCCTCTTCACATTACTACTAACTTCGACAATATGTACTACCACCATCACCACCATCACCTCCACCATGACTACTACCACCACCATCACCACCACGACTGCTACCACTACCATCACCACCATCACCACCACGACTACTACCACTTCCATCACCACCATCATCACCATCACTACCATCACTTCCATCACCACCACCACCCGTTCCACCACCATAATTGATCCCAAACCAGCCCACCGTACCTCCACTACCAAGACCGCTACTGATACAGACCTCGTACCAAATTTTAAACTGCTAACTCCTTACCTTTTTTCTCATTTGATATAACCGATATATATATATATATATATATATATATATATATATATATATATATATATATATATATATATATATATATATATATATATATATATATATATATATATTGTTTCTGTTAACTGCAGTATATTTCAGCTGAACAGTTTTTTACCCAGTATATTCCTCCTCTTTTGTGTATATAAGTGTTGGAAATCACCTACAAAAATTGCTTACAGGAAGCTATTCAAGATTTGGGTGGAAAATTTATTTGTCATTTGTACAACACTTTTTAATAATACATATTTGTAAGGAGGTGCTTTATGTCTGCTCTATATATATATATATATATATATATATATATATATATATATATATATATATATATATATATATATTTTCCCCTTCCTTTTCTCTTCCTTATTCCCGAGCTCTCCCACACTCGCCAACTCTTACTGTATGGAGACGCAAGGAAAGTCGATCTTTAGACTGTAGTCAGCAAATTCTTTCCCATATTTTGCCTTTTAGGGCACTAATCATTCAGTCCTTTAAAGACGCCACCACTAAATGCAGGAGCCTTGTCCAAGCAGTTTACGTCTTGGCGTCCAGCTAATAAAATATGAAGTTCATTAATCGGGAAACAAAAATGTAGTCACAATTCTGCACACAGTGTTAAACCACGCCTGTCCAGATGTAAGGTAGGGCACGGTATGTGTACTGCGTCAGAGGCACGGCAGGTGCACTGCTTCAGAGGCACGGCAGGTGCACTGCGTCAGAGGCACGGCAGGTGCACTGCGTCAGAAGCTCGGCAGGTGCACTGCGTCAGAGGCACGGCAGATGTACTGCGTCAGAGGCACGGCAGATGTACTGCGTCAGAGGCACGGCAGATGTACTGCGTCAGAGGCACGGCAGGTGCACTGCGTCAGAGGCACGGCAGGTGCACTGCGTCAGAAGTACGGCAGATGTACTGCGTCAGAGGCACGGCAGGTGCACTGCGTCAGAGGCACGGCAGGTAAAGCCTCACAGGAATCATAAGGCGGCCATCATACGTGGCAGGTTAGACGGCCTCCCGCAGCATACTTCACTGAACACCTATTCAGTTAGACGGAATACATCATGCTGTTTTTACGCTGTGTGACCATTCATCTACAGTGTTAAACGAGCGTACCTCGTGGGAGGGGGGGGGGGCGTAGTGAAATAAGCGTGACGGGGGTGGGGGGGGGGAGGCGCAGGTGGGAAAGGAAATGGGGGGGGGGGGGATGCGCAGGTGAGAAAGGAAATGGGGGGGGGGGTAGGTACCCCCAGCTGCCTCTATATGCTTCAAAATTACGACAAAATCTTTTCTCGAGTCTCGAGTGTTGATCCATTATACATTATATATATATATATATATATATATATATATATATATATATATATATATATATATAATATATATATATATATATATATATATATATATATATATATAATATATATATATATATATATATATATATATATGTATTATTTCTCTGAAAACAAGTTATGGTTCATATAAAATTGACACCCACACAAACTAACACACATGTGTGCACTTCAATATATTTCAGAACGGAAGAAAACTCAGTAAAAGGCTTTCAGGCAGTATAAAGTATCTTTTCAGCCGGAAATTACTTCTCTGAACTTTGTTCAATTAATTTCTAGTCAACCTGTGAAATAACTATTATATATATATATATATATATATATATATATATATATATATATATATATATATATATATATATATATATATATACATATAATATATTTTTAGCAGACATAAAGCATCTCCATAAAAATATATATTATTAAAAAGTGTTGTACATTAATAAATGACAAATAAATTTTCCACCCATATCTTGAATAGCTTCCTGTAAGCAAATTTTGTAGGTGATTTCCAACACTTATATACACAAAAGAGGAGGAATATACTGGGTAAAAAACTGTTCAGCAGAAATATACTACAGTTAACAGAAACAAATATTCCACACGAATATATTACATGAATTTATTCACAGCACAAAATGAGAACAAACGAACGCTGCCTCTCCCATCATCGACATCAGACAACCGCAATGATATATTTTTTTGCTTGATATTCTAATGAAAATGCATGTAGATCTCTTGAAAATGCACGTAGATCTCTTGAAAATGCACGTAGATCTCTTGAAAATGCATGTAGATCTCTTGAAAATGCATGTAGATCTGAAAATGCATGTACATCTCCTAAACATACATGTGCTTCCTTTAAAATCACATGTATGTCACCTGAAAACGCATGAATTTCCCTTGAAAACGCCTGCATATCCTTTGAAATTGCCTACATATCCTTTGAAAACGCCTGCATATCCTTTGAAAACGCCTGCATATCCTTTGAAAACGCCTACATATCCTTTGAAAACGCCTGCATATCCTTTGAAAACGCCTGCATATCCTTTGAAAACGCCTGCATATCCTTTGAAAACGCCTGCATATCCTTTGAAAACGCCTGCATATCCTTTGAAAACGCCTGCATATCCTTTGAAAACGCCTGCATATCCTTTGAAAACGCCTGCATATCCCTTTGAAAACACATGCAAATCCCCTGACAACAC